>NC_143587.1:20996431-21296431 GCF_048544385.1 Mastigoproctus giganteus
ATAGGATAAAAAAAAAAACAATAAAATTTTGAAAACTCAGACAGGAGTATCACTTTAAATCTCATAGGACAGTAGGATAGTAGGATAATAAAACAATAGAATTTTGAAATCTCAGGATAGTAGGATAATAAAACAATAGAATTTTGAAAACTCAGACAGGAGTATCACTTTAAATCTCATAGGACAGTAGAATAATAAGATAATAGAACAATAGAATTTTGAAATTTCAGGACAGTAGTCTCACTTTAAATCTCATAGGATAATAGAGTCACTAGATCTTTCAGAACAATTCGATCCTTAGCACTTAGAGGTCAAATTGATCCGTATCTCTTACAAAAACAAGTCCATAATTAGCTCCAGCGCCGGACCAAGGCATATATATGTTTTTCTTCATGATTTGTAAAATTTGGCGCCCCTTAAAGAATGCTGCCCCAGGCAGGGGCCCTGCTAGCCCGTGTCTTAATCCGGCACTGATTAGCCCTTACAAGAAAATAGAGTCCTCCTATAAACTTTATTCTAATGATAATTTTATATTAATAAGAAAAAAGGGATAATCTGCATAGAGATATAACAAAAAATAGGAAGAATTAATAAGATATTTCTCGCTCGAGATCAACTAACTCAGTCACGATACGAAAAGAGCCCATAAAAATTCCTCCCGGAAAGCAAACCAAAAAACTACATGGTGTGAAAGGACAGTGATCATAATTACTGTATAATCCACTAGGAGTCGCTACAGTGTAAAAATGTCATTAAAGGTATTTTCACTCTTAACAGTAGCCAATAAGAAAAGAAATAAATCCTCTTAGGAGGAGATACAGGACTTTTCCTCGTGAAGCATTCCAGATTTTTCATCCCGGGTATAGAATACACGATTTTCATCCCGGGTATAGAACATGATTTTCATCCAGCTATGTTTCGTGACGAAATAATAACTAATATAATAAATAAATCAAAAGAAAACCGTGAAACGTGTCAGACCCCTATAAAAAACAAACCGACTTATAAAACAACAGATAGCACATTGCCCTTTTCACCATTGACTTTATAAACAGAAGATATCTTTTGACAAGTTTTATAACAGACTAAATAGTTCTTTTGGACAAAACAACGGGCCGGACTATCTGAGCGGAACCCGGCCTGTGATGTTTATTAAAATGCGTGGCAAGACGGACTTTATTCTTACAGCACAAAGACAAGAAATTAATCACTTTCCGCGAAGGTGCCCTGAAGGATTACCTCCCCGAACGAGCCACTGAAGACGCACTACCTCGCCTACACTCGATGTCAAGTGGTAGCCGTGAGAACGCACCTGCCCCCGCTACGGGGCTCGGTGTTGCCCCTCTCTTTCTTAGCCCACAAGGCAAAATAGCGGAGACTGTTATTAAAGAAGGTATCGAAGAGTCCTGGCAGACTACGACCTCTGATTACGTTAATAGCTGGGCTGCACGCAGAACACAGTTGCCAGGGGGCGCCACCTTCCCACCCCCACGGGCTCGCTAACAAATGCCACGGAAACCCAACCCTGTTATCACCGCGCTGCTGCGACCTGTCTCTAATGAAGTGCGCTTCAGAAGCCACTCGTTAGATGGCCTCCTAATCGCCGGTCTCCATTGTTCCGCTACGGACGCTAACCACGACCTCTGCCTTCTAACCACCCGCGCAGACGACCGACTTGTCCGATTCATTACCACCGAGGACAAAGAAGCAGCGAAAAACTGCACGCGATTGTGATGAAGGAGGGTTGTTAGGAACGCGAAGATTTTTGGAGGTGAAAGACGAGGGATAAGGGACTTACCTCTCCCACAAGTTCTCAAACCACTCCCAACTTGTCACCAGTCCTTAGTGAACTCAACTTTAAATACAACAGATCGGAACGGTTAAAAGATGCTCTCAAAGATTGGTTTATAGCTTTGGGGAGTTTAGCACTGTTACTATTGTTTTTTTTTTTTAAATTTAATATTTGAAAAAAAATTTTAAACAGACATAAAAATGTTCCCTCCCCAGTTGGGCTTTTTTTGCACCATGGTATGAAAAGTTTGGGCTTTTTTTCACACCATGGTGTGAAATAATATATTTATTACTCTTCTCCCATATACTTTTCATGTGCAGATCTAGGATGAGCCATCTATACTTTTACACCTATGCCATCTATGATTTTACACAAGTCAGCATCCAGGGATTGAACTAGATGGAGCTTTTGATAAGGGAGGAAGCGATCTTTAAACTGTAGCCTAGGAGGAAGAGTAAGAAGCTTGGGAATGGATGGTAGAGCTGGTTGGGGGGTCCACCAACATACGGTGTCTTAAATCTTGGGAGTTGAGATTCTTCCAGCGATCATTTTTATGGTGAATATCTGGTTAAATTTAGCTCTTTGGCCATTGGTGTTGTGTGTTCCTGTGGTGGGAGATGGCACTTCCAGGTCGCCTTCAGGAACCAGTATTCTGCAGCATTTAACGGTTTGATTGTGGTGTTGCAGCCTTTATCAAATCCACCTTTCCTTTTGAATTTGGCACAGAGTTCTTCTATATTAAGATGATGGAATCTTAATTTTTGGTCACACCCAGATCTCTCTGCTTTTCGACGCAGGGGATCAGGACGCTCTTAATCGCAGGCTGAATTATGGTTGATGTGGGTTTAAGTGAGAAGATCATGATGGCGGATTCTGATAAAGTCTCGTTGATGGTTACTGTAGTGTCTTTTGCTTCATCGGCCAATTTTTTTTGTCAAGAGCTTCAAGTCATCCTCATATGATAACATATCCGTTCTGTTGTGTATTAGTGGGTTGATGATAGCTGTAAAAAGAATGCCAGACAGGACTCCCCCTTGTGGCATCCCTGCTTTCCTATGTACATTTGAATAGTTCTATTCTAAAGAAGGGATGTCAGAAACTTCAATACTTGGCCTCTAATGTGATGGTAATTTTGAAGAAGCTTAAGCAAGGCTTGGATATTGAACTGTCGAACGCAGCTTGTAGATCTAGATATGTGATTGCCATTTCTTCTTTCTCCTCAACGATTCAAGGATGACATTGGCAGTCATAAGCAGATTACCAACTGCTGATCTATGTTGCAAAGCATAATGGATTTGCTGAAGTCCGTGAGGGAGAATGTGCTTGGTAAGTGTTTTCAGTACTGCTTTCTCAAGCAACTTCAGTAAACAAGAGGAGCGAGAGATGGATCTAAAGTGAATGGCTTCAGTTGGCTGGAAAACTGTGGATGCCAAGAAAAATTTCGATATTTATAGGGGAGGAAAAGGTCATATTCTATAGATTAGAAGACCACTTGTACAGGGTAAAAGTCCCGAAAAAAATTCCATATTATAAAAGGTAGAAGTCCAGAGAAATGCCCATAAAGGATAGAAACCAGAAAAAGGTCCAAGCAGAAAAATATCCATATTGTAAACGATAGAAGTCCAGAGAAAACTCATATTGTAGGTGGTAAAAGCCTAGAATGAAGTCCATACTGTAGTAGTAGAAGAGGCAAATGATGTAAGCAAGCAAGCTTAAAAATTCGTTCACTTCCTCCTTGAATTTATTTAAGCTATCAACTACCACAAAGACAGATGGAAGTTTCTTCCAGCAATTAACCACCCGCTGGCTAAAGGCAAATATCAGCACATCTATTCTACAACTGTCCTTCCTCAATTTGAATCTATGCCCCCTCAGGTTTGCAATCTGAACAAGAGGAAGAAACCCATCAGAATTGAGCCTGCTCAACCCATTCAAGGTCTTATACACCTCAATCAGACCACCTCGCAGGTGCCCAGACGCTGCAATTTGCAGAACTTAAAGTATTTCTTGGTAAGAGGACCCCTTCGTTCTCCCTCACCAATCGTGCCCTTTTTATTCTCTACAACCCTGGAAAGAAGTCCATATTGCAGAAGGTAGAATTCCAGAAAAGAAGTCCATAATAGGATGGAAAAAAAGGGGTTCTTATTGCAAAACAGCAGAAACCAAGAAAAGAAGCTGATATTCATAGGGGGACAAAAAATCATAACCTAGAGGGCAGAAGCCCCCCAAAAAATTGTAGAAGGTCGAAGCCCAAAGGAAAGTCCATAGAGGATAGAAGCCATCATAAACAATCCTTACTGAAGAGGATAAAAGTGTAGAAAAATATATTTTAAAAACCGCATTTTTGAAGACAGGGGGGGAGGGGGTCCAGAAATAGGCCATATCTAGGAACGCACAACCCCCCTCCCTCCCTCTAAAAAAAAAAAAATAAATATTTCACTTGTGAAAACATTTTAATAGAAAATATATTTCGAAATGTCATTGGCCAAAAATGTCTCTTTAATATGAAATACTACCGGATGGGGAGCCTACAAAGCACGTGCAGAGGAGAATAACAGTGTCAAGTTACAGATGGTGGGTAGTAGCGAAAACGAAGCAATTGAAATGGGGGGGGAGGTGGAAGGGGGGGAAGAGACAGAAACCATTAAAACTCGTACGGCACAGCGCAGCAGGTCCATTTTTATCGTTAGCAAAGCGCCATCTGACGGCGAGCAGGCGAACTACGCGCGTTAAAAGTACATTGTTAATGACGTTACAACGAAAAATAGAAAAGTGCCGGAAACAAAGGAGCAATTTCGAGGGGGGGGGAAGGAGGGGGGAAGAGAAGGAAGCGTTATTTGTTGTGTAAGCGTCGCTGAACACTTTGTGTCGCTAAATGATCAACTCCACCAAAGAAATCCCACAGTTATTTCGGGAACCCGCCGACGACGCTAATTCTATAGGTCATGACAGCGGAAGACAATGTACGGATTGCGGACACGGAGAGACAGAAAGAGAGAGAGAGAGAAAGCGAAAGAGAGAGTGATAAAAAAACACAAAAGAAGGGGGGAAGGGAAAAAAAGGCAGCTAGCGTCTGCCGGGTCTTTAAAGTAAATTCAACTCGACAACCCCTTATAAGGTGACGGGACCGAAGGACAGCTCGCGGCGGGTGGGAAGGGGAGTTTTTACGTGTCTATTAGTCTCTGTCACCAAACGAAACAACAGCACGTGAAGAGCTGTTGGAACATTGGACAGATCATGCACAAGGGATGCTTTGGATTCAAAGGAGAACGTAGAAAATTCCAAAGGGGATTGAAAGAAGCAGATGCGAAAGAACAGAAAAGGATAAACGGAAAGAAAGGTCATAGTATGGTCATTGTACTTAAGATTGAGATAAGTGGAGAAGGAAATACTCCTTGAAGTTGATTATTAAAGTGGACACATAAATAACATTTCATTTGAAACTTTTGGGATGCCATACGTTCCGATTCTTTTTTTGTGTGGTTCTTCTTCAGGATTAAAGAGAAAATATTTACATAAATGAACATTCTGTTTATACTGGAAGAGCGCATTATCAGAAGAGTTCAGATAGAGAGAATACAGCACTGTATTCAGCAGTTACGGGCTTGAATCACGGTTACTCAAAGCACGTGTACTTATGCAAACTCGCGCTTGACCACTCGGCTACAGCGGTCGTTCAACTTTTAGCATGGCATTAAAATGGAACCGGTACTTGCAGTGCCATCTTAGCATAAAGGAAAGATTTCTGAATAAATTTCCTTTTAGTAATTAAGATTAACTAACTTATATAAAACTTAATTATTCTCGGATCTATTAGAAAACTGATTTTCCGATGGTGACTCGATGACCATTTTGACATGATTTGCCAATCAACTGATCGTTTTGATTGATGCGTCATTTTATCCATGGAAGTTACTCCTGGAACTACTCGAGGATATCTTAACCTAATAAATTTGGAAAATGTCCCTAACCAATTCACCAAAATCCACCAAAGGAATATTTGGAGATGTTTGTAAGATATTCCGAGATGACTATACCACCTACAGTATAAGGATTTCACAGGCTGTTTGACTGCAGTAAGCTGAAGCCAGAATGTGTGTGCTCTCTCAGACTTTGAAAAAAGTCTTTAGCAGTAGACACGATCCAAGAAACAAACTGGTTTTTCAACAACTGTCCATCTCAAAGGTTTTTAATGATTGGAAAGTAAACGGTTCTTCCATATCTCAAGGAAACCATCATACTCTGAAGGACTGTAGGACATCCAGTGACAAACAACATCTGAATTCAACCAGTTCCAGAACTGCCCCATGCGCAAGGAATTGAAGAAATTGGCTATACAGTCGTCTTCTATCCATCGCCTCAAGAAGAGATGGACCCTGCTTGCCTTGTTCGGACAACCCAAGCATCTGGAGGTGGTATCATGGTATGGAGAATGTTTTGTTGACATGGACTGGGTCTGTTGACAGCGGTGGAAGGTCGAATGTCATCCAGGGAGTGCCAGAATTTTGTAACAGATCTAATGCACCCTGCAATGATACACTTTATTCCGAAGGCGATGGCCACTTTATGGATGACAGTGGAACAGTGAATCATGCAAGAATAGTTCGGAGGACGTGATATGGATTTCCAACATTTCCCTGGACCCCATATTCACCTGATCTGAGTCCTATTGAGATTGTTTGGAATATGCTGGAGAGAGCTAATCGGCAATGAAGTCCTGTTTCTTCAAATTTGTTGCATCTGCGCGATATTTTGCTGTAAAAATGGTAACACCAAAACTCAACTTTAACGCGTTATTCAGTAGTCAGTTACAGGACGTTACCGATGTACCAGAGGATTCTACCACTTTCGTATATACCGACTTTGACAGGTATTTGTAGCATTGTTCTCCAAAAGGAGGCCCTCGTGGATAGGACACTTGGTAGATTCGCATCCACCCCACACAAGGTGGAAAAGACCAGAGTTCGAGCCCGCAGATGATGGGAGGAATATTTATGGGTCTTTTTCGCAACGTAGCTGAGTTAGTCAGTCTTAGGCGACGATAGCATGGTATTTTCTCCCGGAAACTGTTTTTTGACCAATGACCCTAAAACCCAATAACAACAACCCAAAAGGAGATGGATCATTTAAAAGAATCGAAGAGGACAAGAAAATCGATGTAATTTTAGAAAAAAAATATTGTTTTTGAATAGGTTAATGATTTTGTTCAATTGCATTGCAGCGTTTGGTATTTTTAATAAATAAAGCGGGGCCCCCAAGGATCACGTGATCGCAAAGCCACGACGTACGCGCACAAACAAGCCGACATGAGCTCTCTCCCGGCACGTAGTGAGGGGAAATCAAAGAAGCCAATCTCTGACCCTTTCACACAGGGGGAAGGTGGGGGCGGTGTATTCACACGCGCCGACGACTGGCTCTCACGACAACTTCTGTTATACAATTCGTCTTCTGTTTTACGATTGGCTACCTGCGGGTTCCCACTCGAGGAATGTTTGTCCACGACACCCCACAAACGCAGTCGGCTTTCCAGATTATTATCGCCTTTTTTATTCTTTTTTTTTTTTTTTTTTAATACCTTTAACCCCGAGCCACGAGAAAAGCTCCGATAATAAAAGCGTCTTATCACGTAGCCGATCGGCAGTTCGAAGTCACGCGATTTATCCCCCGCAGCTATCCCGGTGCTGCCGCTGCCGCTGCCAAGTGAAGTGCAGTGGCGGCCGGAGTGGGATTATGTTGTTTTACGGGTCTGCAAGAAGCGACACCTGCTCCGCCAGACGGAACATTTCGCTACACCTGTGATTGGGACGGGAAAACGATCGTGTCGCCGCCTGGTGATCGCTACAAAGATTTATTGCTGGTCGGTGGAATGGCTTCCTTCTTCTGATTGCGCTTTCGGGCGCTCTGTCTTCAAATCACGTTCAGGTGAGCACATCTCCGCATCTTTGGTTCGCACTCCAACCTCCCCCCTCGGACACTCCTCTCGAGATATACAATGTCCCAGTTTAATCAACTTCTCTCTGTTCTCTTTGGAACTGAGTTTATTGAATTGATTCCATCCTGCAGAGAAATGTCGATACTCTTTGATGCTAAACTTATCTTTAATTCTCACCTCAGCTTTATTGAAACTCCATCTCTCTTCAGGTATTGAGATACAAGCCTCTTCATGAATCCGATCCAACCCATGAAATGTAGTCAGCTGCTGCTTCCCATCTTCTAAGTGCCATCTCCTCTGCACAATATCGCCATTAACACGGACAATCTTGAAAACTGGCCAGGAGCATACCGTCAAAACAGGAGAAGATCGATTGACATATGAATCTCAATCTGCTTCACACTCTCTCTCTCTCTCTCTCTCTCCATCCCAATTACTGTCCTTATGATTAAGTTCAAGGAAACAAGGATCGAGCCACGAAAGGCCCAACATGCACATGGCTTTTCGTTGAATTTCATGTTGAAAGGTTTCATACATATATTTAATTAGATCATGATTTAAATAGCATGATTCATGATTTCATAATTTCCTGAGTCAATTAATTACTTTGCATTTCATGATCCTATTACGTAGCACATTTCATGATTAGCATATTTATATATCATGATTCGATTGGCAACTTTCATGATTTGCGAGTATATATCATGATTCCAGGGCTTATCTTCATGATTCTATCATGAAGATAGGTCTCTAGGTCGATCTGCCAACCCGCACTGTGGCAGATTATGGTCCATTTCCCTCAACATGAATCGTTGAGGAGGCTTCCATCATGCAGTGGATTGATCATAGCTGCCGTTTACTTTTTTTTATCATGATTCTACTAGCATTTCATGATTTGTGAGTATATATCATGATTCTATTAGCAATTCATGACTTACAAGCGTATTTCATGATTTATTAGCGTGTTTCATGATTAGCATATTTCTCTATTTATCATGATTATCGTGAGTATATATCATGATGCGATTAGACATTGTATAACTGACGAGTATATACCATTATTTAATTAGCATATTTCATGATTTACGAGTATATTCCATTATTCAATTAGCATATTTCATGAATTACGAGTGTACATCATGATTAGATCCGCGCGTTTCATGATTTACGAGTAACTATCATGATTCGATTAGTATTTCATGATTTAAGAGTATATTTCCCGATGCTATTAGCATTTGACTTCAGAGCATATTTCATGATTTATTAGCGTATTTGATGACTTATGAGCATCACTCGTGATTTGATTTTTAGCATATTTCGTGAATTGATTTTTAGTGTATGTCATGATTACCATATTTCTCTATTTATCATGATTATCATTATCTGAGTATAGATCATGATGTTATTGGCACATTTAATGATTGACGAGTATATGCCATGATTGAAATTAGCATATTTCATGATTTACGACTATATATAATGATTCGATTAGAATTTCACGATTTATGAGTATATTTCACGATTATATTAGCGTTTCGTGACTTGCGAGCATGTTTCATGATTTGTTAGTATATTTCATGATTTTTTTTAAAGGTGTTCTTGCAGTTGAAACCCCACAAATCTTACATGGCACGCCAAGAAATACATTGTTAGCGTATTTCATGATTAGCATATTTCTATATTTATCATGAGTATATAACATGATGCGATTAGACATTGTATGATTGACGAGTATATGCCATTATTCAATTAGCATATTTCATGATTTACGCGTATACATCATGATTAGATCCGCACGTTCCATGGTTTACGTGTATATATATCATGATTCGATTAGCATTTCATGATTTATAAGTATATTTCACGATTTTAATAAGTACATCTCATGTTATATTTCATGATTTTATGATTTGTATGCAAATTCCTTGTTGGGACGTTGTTTGAATCAAGCGATATGCACAGTTGATACAAACAATAGGACAATTGGTCCACTTTGGACCTACTGCAACATTGAATAACCACATGATGCCATTACAATAGGTGCAATGATGAATGACTTGGGGCAGGAAGATCAGTGGTTAATGCTGCGTGAAACAGCAAAAGTAGGGGATGTCATGTTGGGGTCATGTATGCCATGAGGCGCGACCACCTATATAATCGGAAGGTGAGTGCGCAACTTGAACGACCAGAATCGTGCGCAATCAATCTTTGCTTGCGTTAGATGAATCATAAGGCTCTATTCAGAACCCAGAATAAAGATGTTCTTCTTGCAGTGGAAACATCACAATTATTACATGGTAACGCCAAGTTACACAGCCAGTGACAATAAGAACCCAAAATGATCTGAAATGGAAGTCATCGAAGCCATTCAACTGATTCCAACGAAAATGCTTCTCATCTGGAAATTAGCAGAAGAATTTAAATAAAGAAGTACAATGTCTGAAGAAATTTGTCTTTGTACTGATATTTAGTGCCAATAAAATTTTGTTAAATTATCATTCATATTAGAACCATCCTCCTCTTCTGTAGTAGACATGAGCAATCCCAGAAAAGAACCCTATGACACTCCACACACAGGCAAAATCCTGTCAGACCATAAACAGATGTTTATGAGATTAAAAGCTAGCAGTCCAATATTTGAATTGGTATTTGACTTATGAAGAACCACAATGGTAATGGAAAGATCTACAGCTTCGATCTTTCTCCTGATATCTTTAATCCCTAAAAGAAAGGGGAAGGGTTATCTCTAAAGATTATTTGTTATGCCGAGTAAAATAAGCACTTTTTTTTACTTTATATCCATCCATCCATCATCTCTTTCTTTCTTGTTTTCAAATCAAAGTCTGATTGCTTGCCTCTTACCAAACATTGATGTATTTTCTCCTCATACAGCTCAAGGGATAGATATCATTCTTATCCCCAGAAAAACAGATGACCCCCGAGAGTGGAGGTGGGATTCTCACAAGAATTACAACATTCTCTTATACTACCATCTTCTGTTTCTCAACTCACTGTGAGTTCCTCCACTTTGAGAGACGTTTTTCCACCCCACCAATACAGTTTGTTTTCGAGATTATTATCGCCTTTCGTTTTTCTACCTTTAACCCCAAGCCACGAGAAAATCACCGATAATGAAGCGTCCTATCATATAGGAGATCTTCAGTTAGGAGTCACGCAATACACGCACACTTGGAGTTAGTAGGAGAACTCAAATGCGATGGTGACCAAGGCAGAATTATGTTGTTTTACAGGTCTGGAATAGCGACATCTGCTTGCTAGGCGGAAGATGTCACTATACCTGTAACAACAACAAAAAAACCCGACTGTGTCTCCACCTGGTGATCATTGTAAAGATTTATCGCCAATCTGCAGACATGTTTGCCGGTGGTTTGTCCTTACTTTATCTGTGATGTGTTAATCGTTCTTGATAACGGTATTTTTGGGGACAGTAGACTTGGAGAGGACAGATGAGGGAACCGAGGGTGGATTTGGTTCTAGTCACGTGCTCTGCTAATTCAGTTGTTTAAGGAAGTTCTTTCGTTCGAATGAATGCCGTTTCAGACGACAGACGTCTTTAAAGATGCCGGAATGCCGAACACCGGAGGTAGAAAATGGCACACTTCCATTGGGATCACTGCCATGTTGAGTGATATCGGATAGTCTGGCCTCATCACGGCAATGATTTAGCGTAGGAGGTGCCACCTTGCAACATCTACGTATGATTGACACCATGAGATTTGAGCCCCGTGTTTACAACATTCGGTGGTCTTGATGATATCTATCTTTTAACACCTGAAGGTCGTTGACAACCAAGCAGATACTTAAGAAAAAGAGATAGAGAGAAAAAAAATATAGTGAGAGCAGAAATCTTTGTTTTAGCATGATGGATCTACATAGAACACCCTTCGAGTAATCAATATCCTAAGGGTGCTTTATGTATTCCTATATGTATGGCAAATATAGTTGGAATGGGACCTTAAGTTATTAGATGGAGATCTAGAGGCCGCTTTCAATTTTGGACAGTAGGCTAAAAATAGATGCGACAAGTGCTCAAAATGTACAACTCAGTCCTTCCATTTAAGAATGCTTCACTGTCTTTCACCCTGGCCATTATCTTTTTGAAAACAACTATTAACTGTACAAATCACCCTACAGAGGAATATTGTTCTGACATCTGATATTCATCATCTTCTTCACTGTTCCAACCTAAGGTTGGGTTAGGTGAATCAAAGCCTTCCATCCTTTTTTATCTTCCCAGATTTTGACTTCCATCATTCTCTCCCACTCAGTTCCCTTTGTTTCCACATCTTCTCTAATTTAATCTCTCCATCTCTTCCTGGATCTTCCTCTCCGCCTCTTGTCCATTTTCATCTCAAATATTCTTCTTGGTAATGTTCAATATCCAAACCATCTCAATCGTGATTTAACATCTTCTCCCTCAGACCTTCTATTACCAAATTCATTCTTATGTCAGTATTTCTTATTTTATCTCTTCTAGTTTTAGCTAGCATAGTCCTTGGCACCTTCATCCATTGCTTGGATGCTGCTTGAATCCTTTTTATTCATCCACCACGTCTTAGCATAATAGGGACCAAATATGTTCTGTTTATTAGCTTTTCACACTTCACTGCAACTTCCCTAGTCCATAACATGCTGGGATTAATCCATAGATGCTACATCCGGGATTATTCAATCAAAACTCTTCATAAACTCCTAGATCCAAAAGAGAACAGTCAGACACTAATTAAATGCTTCCTCTCTCTCATAAACTCATCCCACTCCCTATAGCACAGACATTTCCACTAACACTGTTTTTCAAAATCATCATCGCAATTCTTCAAAACAAATTCGGAAATCGCGCCTCAACCATTCAACACCCATTCACTCCAAAACGAATTTCCTCTGGTTTAACAATCCATCCACTGCAATTCCAATCCACCAAAAGCGATTGTTGTAATCCAAAAGTTTAAAAATAAATAAAAGCAAAGGCACCAGCCCTTGGGATTAATAACTTATCAAGGTACTTGTTGTGCAAAGGCTTTTGAGGGCATTGTCTGAGCATGATCTTGCAACTAATAAGCGGGTTTATTTTGGTCACAAGCGGCGTTCGCATTGTTATCTGACAAAAAAGAAGCGAACCACAATCGGCCCAGGGCCGTTCATCAAGTTCATTCTGAGCGCACTGTGTCGAAGATGATTTCTTGGTATCCTAATCAACACCATCTCTCGGACATTGAGCCAAGGCTGAGAGCTGTTTTTAGCATCCTCCAACATTCCCATCATGCCATTTTACAACCCGCACTCGGCGTCTAGGTCAGCCTTTTTACTTACGATCGTATTGACATCGGACTACCGCTCGTGAGGAAGGAGCACGAGCTGTTCGTGATATGCATCAGTTGGCAGCTTCAGTAGCCGGCTTGGAGAGGCTACCGAAGCGCCACCTTCTACCCCTGCAGTGTAGGAGTGTCGCTCCTCACGACTACCCTTGCCGCAGATCATAATCAGGGTTTTTCTTTACTTTGTTGTTAACCTTCCCTTCCCCCATCCCCTCAATTCTATGTGTTCCCCTTAATGTTGTTACCGACCGTGCAATGCACTCGGGACAAAAGGAGGGAGTTAGTTAGTGGGGGGAAGGCAATCAAAGAGCATGGTTTTGTTTAACCCTTAACTCTTGTTGGTCACTGTCAATAACCTCGTATGACCTCGCCCGCTGTTTAATGACAGGGTGATTAGGCAGGTCCTAAAGAGGACTGACTGGTAGGGGGCGTCACAGATCTCCAACTACACCTACATCTATTAGAAGTTTTTCTATGCATGAAACCCCCGCGGGATAATCAGGTTCCAAGTTGAGAAATGATAAATTTTCTGAATAAAAAGAAGTCGAAGAAAAGACCTCAAGTGGTTGCTAAGAGACCATAAAACGCCATAAAGGGTGGGGTCTCCACACAAAAGTCGACTGGGAAGTTTAAAAAATGCGCTCAGGATACTTAAGCCATTGTGTCACTCCTTCTTTCTGGTTTTTCATCCCAAAAGCAGACATACCACACGGTCAGAGGAGTTCACAAGATAGTGATCAGCCTTATAGTAATCTAAACAAGTTAATGTTCAAGTGCATTATATTTCAGGCGACTTAACAAATGGAGAAATTCGTATCTATCAATCTCCCAAATTGTCCATTCATTATTTTCTCTCCAAGTCCAATTCTCTCCAAGTCCAATTTTAATGAAATTTGGGAAAGGTCCACAAATCGCTCTAAAGAGCGAAATATAACATTTTATGAAAATTCATTCACTTAGAGTTGAGTTATAACATGCGGACGGACAAAAGAATACTAATTGCCCAATTTTTATTGGTTCAATTTTAATGAAATGGCTCGACCATCTTTCTAAATGTTCAGATATAAAATTTCATGAAAATCTATCTACTGGAAGTTATTTCGTGAGAACGGAAAAAAGAAAGAAAGAAAGAAATAATAACTGACAGATTTCTATTAGACCAATTTTAATGAACTTTGGAATGGCTAGACAAATCTTTTTAAAAGACTCAACTTATGAAATTTCTTGAAAATCCGTCTACTGGAAGTTGAATTGTTACTATGGATGGAAGGATATATTTTAATAACCACATTCTGCCCTTCTTATATTACGATTTATTTATATACACTGAGTTGCCATTTTATTAGATACACCTACTAAATAGCGAGTAGGTCCCCTTTTTGCTGTTAGAACAGCCTGGATTCGTTATTGCACGAAGTGTGGAAAATGTGCCTCAGGCATTCATTTGATTATTATTCGTATAAATTCTTGATACAGCAGTTCTCGATGATCCCCGAATTAGAAAAAGGGCCCGTCTAATCAAATCTTCCAAAGGTAAACAACAGTGTTCATTTTCTTCTTGTAGTAGTAAGGTTTAGGTGCATCAGCAACTAGGGCCATATTGCTCCTTGTATACTGTCTCTAAATTAAGGAGAGATTAAGATCTGCCATTAAAGACGAAACTGAGAATCATTGATTCGTTAATTTTTCCAGTTGCCACTTAAGGATGTGAAGGATGGAATCCCTCACATCCATCATGAGGAAATTTGAAATGTGGTTTTACAGGAGAATGTAGCGTGCTTCTTTCTTGGATCAAAGAACAAATGAATCGGTATTGAATAAAATTTGCAGGCCTAAAATTCTTCTTCATAGCATCAACAGAAGAAAACTCAAGTTTTTTGGACACATAGTAAGGAGGGAAAACTTTCTGTTGAAAAATATAATGGAAGGAAAAATCGAGGGGAAGAGGTGCAGAGGAAGACCTGCAACTAGGTGGAAGAACGGGATCAGTGAACTTCTGGCCATGACATTTTGCGATGCGGCTTGGAGTGCAAAAGATCGATGCAGTTGGAGGAATTTGCTGGTGGCCACAACAGCTCTTCAGGGAGCTATGTGACTGGAAAATGGGAAGACGGTGATTCTACCAACTGGGCTACCCACGAAGACTATTTACTTCTTGTTTGTACTGATTGTCTTTTATAATATTACCAGTTAAAAGAATCACTTTCAGATCTGTTTCTAAAGAAGTGCCCATTGTCAACAACCAATGAAAAGCATTTATTGATCAACAATTGCATCAATTACTGAAATCTAAAATCATTGATTTTTACTAGAAGTAACCAATACTAATTTAGCAGGTATAGACTCCTGCCAAAAGTTTGAAACCAAAGTCTAAAGTTGGAGACCAGGTTGTTCTTGGTATTTATAGGAACAGATTTCGAAAAGCAGTCAGAGGGAATTGATCTTATAAAGTTTTTTTCAATTGCTCATGTGATGAAAAGGAATCATGTACTAAAGATGTCCCTCCCTCTTTCACGTACTCTGGTTAGCTGGGTACATTTAGCGCACTAATGATAATTAAGAATTGTTTAAATTGTTGACTACACCTATAGATGTCGCCTCTATCTCTTTCTGTTGTTTTGTCTGTAAATTGCTTGTGTTCTGAGGTTGATTTTCTGTTTGCTGGACGAAAAACCCAAGTTTTCGGGAGAAAAAACCAAGCTACCATCGCCAGAGACCGACTAAATCAGCCACGTTGTCAAGAAGGCCCATAAAAATACCTCCAGTCATCGATGGGACTCGAACTCAGGTCTTTTCCGTCCGGCGTGGGGAGGATGGCGTTCTTACCAACTTCTGACACTTTTGCTTCAACCCACGAGGGCGGAGCAAATGGGTCATCTACTACATGGTGTTGAATTAGATTGACAACAATCCAAGGACTTCCGTTGCTGATTCAGATCCTGGAAATCGTGAATGGAGCGCTTGTATGTATCCTCCACCACTTCACCATGGTGGAGTGGTGGAGGATACATGTACAACGGGTCGCTCTCTGATCACCAGAGCAATGGAAAAAAATATTGAAAACATCAATTCCTTCTGAATCCTTTTGGCTATCAACCCTAAGAAAAACACCGACTTTAAATCTGAGTTCCGAAACTTTTGATAGATGTCTATACAATTTGGCATACACTGCCTCTCCATTGTATATACAGGTGTTCCTGCAGAAGAATATTATTGGAAAGAAGAGAAATTTTGGAGAAATTTAGAAAATAATATAGTTTCCATCTAGTTATTTTGTACAAAAGGATTCACGCCGATCCTTCTCATAGGGTAGATGGACAATGGATGGACAATAATAGTTGTAGATGGACAATCGTTCTGAAGTATTTCTCAATGAATTGTTTAAACTGTTTTGCAACTATTGACGTGGTCCCTTACAGACATAACATATACTGATATAAGACTTGTAACAACAACACCAAAGCAAAGTAAGAAAAATGGCTTTAGCCACCACAGGACAATCTTTGAAAGTTCAGGTACATGGTTTTTCCGAGCTTGAGAATAATGCAATGGAACCTGCTCGCCTTGTTAAGGCAACCCAAGCACTGGAAGTGGTATGGAGAATGTTTTACTGGCACTGACTGGGTTCGTTGATACGGTGGAAGGACGAATATCATCCATGGAGTAACAGAATTTTGTATCAGATCTACTGCAATGTTATACTTTTATCCCGAAGGTGATGGCCACTTTATGGATGAAAATGCAACAGTGCATCGTGCAAGATTGGTTCGGAGAACATGACACGGATTTCCACCATCTTTCCTGGTTCCCACATTCATCTGATCTCAATCCTTCCAGCTTTATCGCATCTGCGCGATATTTTGCTGAAGAATGGTTACAATTACACCAAACTGCACTAAAACACCTTACAGAATCCATCGCGGTAGCCACGAATGGAGAAAGGGATGGTCATAATTTACAAAGGACACGAGGATTTTTGCCAAACATTGAAATTCTTATAGATTTACTTTTTGTGCTAATGTGCCTGAAAAAAAACAAACAAAAAAAAAAAAAAAAAAACAGGAACACGTTGTCCTAGATTGATTAGCTTGGCCACAGAACTGGGAGGACTGTCTTGTCCTTTAATTTGTCTTTGTGGTTTTGAAACACCGGATTATGGAACCTCCTTCTGTATTATTAAAGATTACACAATGCTTCCGTTTTCATTTTCATATAATCTTTTTCAGGCATGTTTTTAGATTAATTATGATTTAATTACAGGCATCATGTTAAGCAACGCCAAACCACTGACACCGAAGAGAAATTTTTCTTTCTTTTAGCCAGGGTGTCGTTAATTAATGGAAGAAATTACCTCCGTGGATAATTGAGATTAACCGCTTTGGTAGAGTGAAAGGTCAGTTGCATAGTTGCCTAAGTGATGAGGGAATCACATTGGTACGTTATTTTTTGATTTTTCTTTTAAGGATAATGAAATTTGAGCGCTGATCCTACTAACGTTGGATTAACACAAAATTTCAATAATTATAACGACACTCATAGGTCAAAAAATTAGAAATATTTTGCAGTTGGCGTCAACAGACCATTGCGATGGATTCTTTCAAGACGACAATGCAGCTATCCACCGTGCAAAAAATTATAACCGAATAGTCCCAGAAACATTCTCAAGATTTCCAACATCTGCCCTGCCCACAGAATTCTCCAGACCTGAATCCGATTGAGATATGTGGAAAAGAACAGTCTGGCTTCGCGGTTCTTTACCGACCACAGTACAACAGCTGACAAATATGTTGATGGAAGAATGGTCAAATAGATTGGTTCCCTCAGATTCCCTAGATTCCCTCAGATCTGGTGGAATCCATGCCACGACATGTATGCCTGTAATTGAGGCAAAAGTTGGCGCTACTAGATATTGAAGAAATATTTCTAATTTAAATTCAATAAAATTCCATCCACCCACGGACGAATCAAAAATAATTTACAAATTTCTATTAGATCAATTTTAATGAAATTTGTAATGATTAGACAAGTTTATCAAGGTGAGTTAATTCTGAAATTTCACGAAAATCCATCCTTTGGAAGTCGAGTTATCACATGCGGACGGAGGAACAAAGAAATAATAATTTCTAGATTTCTATTGGTCCAATTTTAATGAAATTTGGGATGGTCCAACGAATTTTTCTAAAGGAGCCAAATATAAAATTACATAAAAATCCATCTGCTAAGAATCGAGTTATTACATGCGGACGGATGGACTGACAGATAGACAAAGCGAAGATAACAGGCGCTTTATGCATAATCGAACGCGCCTAAAAAGAAAAGGTCGCACTATTTCTACGATGCCATTAGTGGCGCCCTCAAGTGGAGGAGTGACTCCACATCAGAAACATCCCCTTCTCAGTGTGCTATTGTTAATTACTTCTTTCCGCTGTAATTAGTTAGGAACGACAACTTCACAATAGGTGAGCACATGGTTTCGACTCGCGCCGGCTGGCGTCACAGGACTCCTAATTCCCACGTGTCGTAATTACGCAAGGTGGGCTCTACGTCACATTTATTATCGTAGACAGGCTCGAAGTACAATCCGCCAACTTACAAAAGGAGAGAAGGCAACATGCGTTTGCTGATCTTTGACCTTTTCCATTTGTAACATCTCTTTAACCCCCCCTTTTGGGAGACGCGAACGGCGGTTACAAGTAATTTAAAATCCAAAGCGTAGTGCGGGATACTTTTTGAGCATGCTAATGGTTGCCTGATGAATTTCTTTCTCGTTATTGTAGTCCGCAAAGTTAAAGAGAACCGCCCACTTTGATCGTCCGTAAATTTTCTACGGAGATTCTTTAAATTGTAGATTTATAGGTCACGGCCAGTATACATTTACAGTGATGGGGATCTTTGTCAAACCTCCAAGTTGAACAGGTAGAAATCTGTAACCCTTCTTAGATATTTAGGAAAGGGTTCACGTGAACTCAAACCCCTACTTGGCTTCCTCTAACTGAATCATGGATAGCCGGAGGCGTCCTTGGAAATTTTTGACCTCTTGAACTTCCCCGTAGCTTCATTTCTCTTTGGAATTCATCGAATCCAAAATGGGCCTTATATTTGTATTTGTAGATTTTTTTCTGGTCAAAAAGAAAGTTCAAATACGTCATGTACGTATTTGATCTTTCTACAGCCTACCACGCACTATTACTTATTCCAGAACCTCAATTTCGAAACCCCACTCCAAAATACCTATTCCGAAACCTCATTTCAAAATCTCTATTAATAAATGCTAATTTCGTATTCCACTAAACCACTTTCCAATTTACAAATCCTAATTTAGGAATCCCCATTACGAAATGTCATTATAAATTCCTCACTTCGAAATTCCCATTTCAATTTAAGAAATTTCATTCATAAATCCTAATTTAGGAATCCCCATTACGAAATGTCATTATAAAATCCTCACTTCGAAATTCCCATTTCAATTTAAGAAATTTCATTCATAAATCCTAATTTAGGAATCCCCATTACAAAATCAACTTCGATATTCCCCTTCATAAACCCTAAATTCTTAATTATATTACAAAATCAACTTAGAAATGTCATTATAAAATTCCCATTTCAATTTGAAAATTTCATTCATAAATCCTAATTTAGGAATCCCCATTACAAAATCCCCCCCTTCATAAACCCTAATTTATATTACAAAATCAACTACGAAATCCCCCTTCATAAACCCTAATTTCTTAATTATATTACAAAATAAACTTAGAAATGCCGTTATAAAATCCTCACTTCGAAATTCTCATTTAAATTTAGGAAATTTCATTCATAAATCTTAATTTAGGAATCCCCGTTACAAAATCAACTTCGAAATCCCCCCCCCCTTCATAAACGCTAATTTCTTAATTATATTACAAAATCAGCTTAGAAATGCCATTATAAAATCCTCACTTCGAAATTCCCATTTCAATTTAAGAAATTTCATTCATAAATCCTAATTTAGGAATCCCCATTACAAAATCAACTTCAAAATGCCCGTTCATAAACCCTAATTTCTTAATTATATTACAACATCAACTTAGAAATCCCATTATAAAATCCTCACTTCGAAATTCCCATTTCAATTTAGGAAATTTCATTCATAAATCCTAATTTAGGAATCCCCATTACAAAATCAACTTCGAAATCCCCCCCATTCATAAACCCTAATTTCTTAATTTTATTACAAAATCAACTTAGAAATGCCATTATAAAATTCCCATTTCAATTTGGAAATTTCATTCATAAATCCTAATTTAGGAATCCCCATTACAAAATCAACTTCAAAATGCCCGTTCATAAACCCTAATTTCTTAATTATATTACAACATCAACTTAGAAATCCCATTATAAAATCCTCACTTCGAAATTCCCATTTCAGTTTAGGAAATTTCATTCATAAATCCTAATTTAGGAATCCCCATTAGGAAAACAACTTCGAAATCCCCCCCCCCCTTCATAAACCCTAATTTCTTAATTTTATTACAAAATCAACTTAGAAATGCCATTATAAAATTCCCATTTCAATTTGGAAATTTCATTCATAAATTCTAATTTAGGAATCCTCATTACAAAATCAACTTCGAAATCCCCCCCCCCTTCATAAACGCTAATTTCTTAATTATATTACAAAATCAGCTTAGAAATGCCATTATAAAATCCTCACTTCGAAATTCCCATTTCAATTTAAGAAATTTCATTCATAAATCCTAATTTAGGAATCCCCATTACAAAATCAACTTCAAAATGCCCGTTCATAAACCCTAATTTCTTAATTATATTACAACATCAACTTAGAAATCCCATTATAAAATCCTCACTTCGAAATTCCCATTTCAATTTAGGAAATTTCATTCATAAATCCTAATTTAGGAATCCCCATTACAAAATCAACTTCGAAATCCCCCCCATTCATAAACCCTAATTTCTTAATTTTATTACAAAATCAACTTAGAAATGCCATTATAAAATTCCCATTTCAATTTGGAAATTTCATTCATAAATCCTAATTTAGGAATCCCCATTACAAAATCAACTTCAAAATGCCCGTTCATAAACCCTAATTTCTTAATTATATTACAACATCAACTTAGAAATCCCATTATAAAATCCTCACTTCGAAATTCCCATTTCAGTTTAGGAAATTTCATTCATAAATCCTAATTTAGGAATCCCCATTAGGAAAACAACTTCGAAATCCCCCCCCCCCCTTCATAAACCCTAATTTCTTAATTTTATTACAAAATCAACTTAGAAATGCCATTATAAAATTCCCATTTCAATTTGGAAATTTCATTCATAAATTCTAATTTAGGAATCCTCATTACAAAATCAACTTCGAAATCCCCCCCCCCTTCATAAACGCTAATTTCTTAATTATATTACAAAATCAACTTAGAAATGCCATTATAAAATCCTCACTTCGAAATTCCCATTTAAATTTAGGAAATTTCATTCATAAATCCTAATTTAGGAATCCCCATTACAAAATCAACTTCGAAATTCCCCTTCATAAACCCTAATTTCTTAATTATATTACAAAATCAACTTAGAAATGCCATTATAAAATCCCCACTTTGAAATTTCAATTTCAATTTGAAGAAATTTCATTCATAAATCCTAGTTTAGGAATCCCCATTACAAAATCAACCTCGAAATCCCCATTACAAATTCATCGTTCTAAAATACTCATTTGTGGCCTTTTTTTATTTGAAATTTCATAAAAATTGTGTCAATATTCTGCACGTGCCATTCATAAATCTTGAAAACAGCCCAAGTAACCCCAAAAGGTCACTTTGATTGAGATTTATGTGTGCCAACATTTGACTTTTTATGAAGGACCATTGAGAGATGGTGCAATAATTTGTTACCTTAATGCCAGCGCTTTCATTTTTCGTTCAAGGGAAATGTTCGACAGACAGAAAGATAAAAAAAAGATGGACGGAGAGGGAGAAAGACAGAAAGTGAAACAGGTCAGGTACCATGAAAAAAAAAAAAAAAACCTGCGTTTCCTTATTCTCGTAGGTATCAATCCAGCTTATTCCAACTGGATGGCTAAAGGAAAACTCCAATCTTTCTCTTCCCACTAACTTTTAATTTATGCCCCCTGGTGCCATTTAATAGCATAAACATTTCATCGTAGTCTGTTTTACCATCCTCCTCTCAGAAACTTATCAATCAGATTCCCTTTAGAGCATGTATTTCTCAAGATGTGTGACCCACATATTGGAAGTGGTCCTCGTATGGTCGCCATTTTGATAATCTCAGGCACGTGGTCTTCGATGGCTCCTTCAAGGAAACGTCTCTCCTCCCAGAGACAAAGACAAAGAGGGGCATAAACTACAGATGGGCGTAATCAAATGACTCAATAATTGAAATAATAGATTACATGTAGATTAGTCGATTATGGAATGTACATTAGTAGAAGTAATCGATTATGGCATTTTCATGATCGATTATATGCAAATGACTCGATGAGTGACTGAATAATTAAAAAAAAAAAAAAAAAAAAAAAACAGGCAGCGAGAATGGACGGATTCGATTCGACTAGATGAAAATAATCGATTATCAGAGATAATCGATTGTTTCCATTATGATAATCTAGTACGCACGTCACTACATAGAACAGAACAGAGAGAAAAGAGAGAAAGAAAAAGGAAGAGTGGAAAGACAGAAATAAGAGAGAGAGAGAGAGAGAGAGAGAGAGGAAAATAAAAGGGACAAAGAGAAAGAAGGGGAAGAAAGGGAGAAAGAAAGAGAAATGAAAACAGTGAAAGAACCAACGAGAAACGGCAAAAGAAGAAAGTAAGAAAGAGAAAAAAATTAAAGAGAAGAACTGGAGAAAGACAGAGGGGAAAGAAAGAGAGATCGAACGGAGGGAGAGGAAGAGAGAAAGAGAAAAGGTAAAGAGAAAAAATTAAAGACAGAGAGAGAGGAAAATAAAAAAGACAAAGAGAAGGGGAAGTGAAGAAAGAAAGAAAGAAAGAAAGAAAGAGAAATAAAAAGAAGAAAGAGAGGGAAAAAGAAAAGGGAGAGAGAGAGAGAAAAAAATAAAAGAAAATGAAACAGAAAGAGAGAGAGAGAGAAAGAGAGAGAGAAATAAACAGACAGAAAGGTAAATAAAAGAGACAGAGAAAGAAGGGGAAGAAATGGAGAAGGAGAAAGAGAAATGAAAACAGTGAACGAACGAAAGAGAAACGGCAAAAGAAGAAATTAAGAGAGAGCAAAAATAAAAGAGAAAAAGAGAGAGAGGAAAACTGGAGAAAGAAAGAGGGGAAAGAAAGAGAAATCAAACGGAGGGAGAGGAAGAGCGAAAGAGAAAAAGAGAGGGAGACGAACTGGGAAAGACAGAGGGGAAAGAAAAAGAAATCGAACGGAGGGAGAGGGGAAGAAATGGAGAAAGAAAGAGAAATAAAAAAGAAAGAACGACAGAGAGGGAAAAAGAAAAGGTAGAGAGAGAAAATGAAACAGGAGAGAAATAAAGAGACAGAAAGGAAAATGAAAGAGACAGAGAAAGAAGG
The DNA here is from genome assembly GCF_048544385.1 of Mastigoproctus giganteus. NCBI lineage: Eukaryota > Metazoa > Arthropoda > Arachnida > Uropygi > Thelyphonidae > Mastigoproctus > Mastigoproctus giganteus. The sequence continues at coordinate 21,020,036 of NC_143587.1, forward strand.
GGAAGAAATAGAGAAAGAAAGAGAAATGAAAACAGTGAAAGAACGAAAGAGAAGCGCCAAATAAAAAAAGCGAGAGAGAGAGACAAAAATAAAAGAGAAAAAGAGAGGAAGTAGAAATGGAGGACACAGTGGAAAGAAAGAGGGAGAAAGAGAAATCGAACGGAGGGAGAGAAAGAACGAAAGAGAAATCGAACGGAAGGAGAGAAAGAACGAAAGAGAGAGAAAAAATGAGACAGAGAGGAAAATAAAGAGACAGAGGAAAATAAAAGAGAAAAAAAGACAAAGAGAAAGAAGGGGAAGAAATAGAGAAAAAGAAATGAAAACAGTGAAAGAACAAAAGAGAAACGGTAAAAGAAAAAAAGCGAGAAAGAGAGAGAGAAAGAAAATAAAAGAAAAAAAGAGGGAGAACTGAAGAAAGACATAGGGGAAAGAAAGAGGGAGAGCGACAGAGGAGAAAGAAAGAGGGAGAAAGAGAAATCGAACGGAAGGAGAGAAAGAACGAAAGAGAGGAGAAAAGAAAAGGAAGAAAGAAAATGAGAGAGCGAAAGATGTTAAAGGAAAGGATAAAGGAAGTGAATAAAGGGGCCATAGCCCTTCCGTTATCATCAAAATAATGTAATTCTCTACTGTTCCTTGATGATAAAGCTGATTAAAGTGATTGCCCGAAACGCCTTTTCCTTTCTTATAAAATGCCGCCCCTAGATGTTAAGGACGAGAAAATAAATATTTCACCGGAGGATTTATCTCAATTCCTCAGATGCCTGGTATTAATTGTAGCCCGACAAGCAGTGTCTGTAATCTGCAGCTGTCACTGCCATAAATGCCTTCTTCCCCACCCTGGATGGCGCTTAACTATTATTTCAATAACCAATGCGAGATAATTCTGCGGAGACCTACTGTACACTTTTCCAGTAACGCCCCCTTCTTGCCTCATAAAAATTCTCGTCTAGTGAGCCATAAAAACTGCTAGTGTTTGCGGTCTTTCATTGCGAACACGGCAACATCCATCGCAGCTCAGTGAACGCGAATCCGCCCCCCCCCTCTCTTAGCGAACAAACGGCGACGATATTTTAAAAATTTTCTTTTTCGCGTTTCCATGGCAACCGCTGTCAGGGTTACCGCCATAATTACCGAGTCACCGTTGCGCCGAGTTCGCGTGTATTTTAAAAGTGTCGAGACGAGGGAATAAACGTTTCTTCTTCTCCCCCACCCCCCTTCTCACCCCTCGTATTTTGTAGCCCAGATGGGGGTAGTGTAGGCTAAGCAAAGTGCCGTAATTAGACCTTTGCACACGTGCTCCACCTAAACATCGCTTCCCAGTCCGCTATCAACTTATTATTAATCTTCGCTCCATTAATTTCGAGTGATCGTTGGACGGCAGTAGCCGATAATTTGTTGGGGTTTCACTTACTGTTCCCCCCTCCCCCCTGTTGCTGCGAACGTCCCTCGCTGCACCCCTTCGAGACTCGACAGTATTTGGGGTAATAGTAGAGTGGGCATTCCAACCCGCTATTTGGGCAACGGTGTCTGTTGTTTTCGGGGGCTTTGTAGGGGGAGCCACCGGTCCGTCTAATGACGGATGACGAGAGGTCACTTAACTAGCGTTTACCGCACTTAATGGTCAACGGACTGGAATGAAGAACGCGACACGACGGATATAGCTACTTCCGAAATGGATGCCGTGGAGAGAAGAAAAAAAAATCCCTCGGGGGGAGGGGGGCAGTTCAAACAGAAGTCCCGACAACGGAGAGAGAGAGAGAGAGAGAGAGATCACGTCAAATGATGTAGAAAAGCATTGACGTTTTGGGGGGAGGGGGTGACTTAAGGGCATGCGGTGAGGGAAAGTGGAGGTTTCCGTTTCAGAACAAAAAAAAAAAGGACAGGTGATGATAATTCTCTCTCTCTTTCAGAAGAAAAAAAAATTACAATACGGTAAACAGAGAGAAGAAACTGCAGGTGAAAACTGATTAAAAGAAAGAAAGATCCTTATAGAATGCTACGTCTAACAAAAAAACAGAATGAAAGAGGCAAGAATTACTTTGTGAACGGTGCCTTAATATACGCTCTGTACTTTGTGAACGGTGCCTTAATATACGCTCTGTACTTTGTAAACGATAGCACAGTTAACGGCCGATATCATCTAGTGATGAAAGAAAATTCAAACGACACCCTACAACGCAGAACTCAATATCTAAAATCCTTACGATGATGCATGGATCTGACCCAAATGCCCCTCCCCCCTTATCATGATATCTGGATGCTCCACTGGGTTGACTTATATATCTTTTCTTCAGCTTAAATTTACTTATTTTACTTATTATTGCATTTAATTGTTTACATCATGAAAATTCAGCTCAATTTTCAAGCAGTCCTGGTGATTTAGTGCAGATTTGGTTCCAAACTTGGCTTCTGTATGTTTTATTGACTTCAAACTTTACTGGATCAATGGAGAAGGTGTTGAAGTGTTCGATGGTGTTACATGGGAACATTCCTTTTGAGGAGTCCAGGTTAGATAGTTTCATGATTTCTATTTGGAGGTCATACCTAAGTTGACTAGGAAAACGGATTTCGAGATGGTGAACGGGTTTCCTCCCAGACGGTTCAGCCACCGCAGAATCCAATGTTCCATTGTCAGAAATTTTACATTGAGAGGTAGATGCAGAGGACCAGATTTCGGAGGACTATAGTGGTATATGTGTGAGACATCTATAAATGTATTGTTCGATCAGTTTAATGTTGTGACAGCCTGCGAGCTCCTGGCGGATAGCCCAGAAAGCAGCATATGTCTTCTTCTTTGCCTTTAGGAAGTGTGTTTCTTGAAATTAATCTTCATCCCACGTCAGCCAAGGTCAGTATGGAGATTGTCTTCAATGGGGATTATCTGTAACCGTTAACTGTAACCGGGATGTCATTCATAAAGACAGGCCGTTGGATTGCCAGATGTAAGTGCTTTATTATTGAGCAGACAACAGAGAAGTATTAAATGAATTTCTGCATGTTCATTAGAGTTTGATATAGCCGCTCTGCCTCCCCTCCCCTCTCTGGATTCTAATACACTCAATGAAGGAAATTATGAGCTATCCTTGGAGATTAGCAGCATAAAAGCAATATTAATTAATCAACAGGCTGAAATTTCTGACATCAACACTCAAATTAAAAATCTCACGTCAATTATGTCTTGCCACCTAAGGGAAGCTAGGAAGAACTCTGGCCCTACTCTTGAAACTAATTTTCTCAAAGCGAACAAGAATTCATCATTACCTGACGATGCCCGCCCTTAGTATTGAGACCAGATCTTCATTTCCACCGGCCTCAATACTCCTACTGCTGCAAACTCTGAACCTACTCTTGAAACTAATGTTCTCAAAGTGAACAAGAATTCTTCATTACCTGACGATACCCTTAGTATTGAGACCGGATCTTCATATTCCACCAGCCTCAATACTCCTACTGCAAATATTAATTTTCCACAGCCTATTAACATTTATGGTTCAAGTCATTCAACAGAGCAGTTTATTGCCAAACGGACTCTGTCAGATGATTCTTCTGATGTAAATCGAACCGCTCCCACCACCTGCTCTTCTCTGCGGAATACTTCTGCTTGTACCTCTACTTTACAAGCTCAGAGTCACCAAGTGGAATCCTCTTCAACATCAGTTAAGGCAGCATATGCAAAATGACTGCTGCCACATCTAATGAGGTCTTCAAACCTGTCTGTAGGGCTGCCACCACAGTGAGTAAACCTGTTTCTGATTTCCAGTCTCAAATGACACACCAAAGACCAAAACAGAACAAACCCTCAGAAAACGCTAAAGCCTCTATATTAGTATTATTTTATTTTCCACCTCCCTTAACTAATAGTGACCTTCAATACTTAGAAAACTCTCTGGAATCTATCTTCCCTCTAATTCAACCTGCTGACATAGCAATGGTTTTGGGTGACTTTAACTGTCAACTGGCCAATTTAGGATCTTCTTCTCCATCACTGCAGACTAGGGCTCTCTTTAATATGCTTCACAGCTATGGTCTTGAACAAGTTTGCAATTTTTTTACTCACAGGGATATTAAACCATTCTGGAATTTCATGAAGCACAAGAATATAACCAGTAGAAAGTTACAACTCCATAAGGCAGATGGAATTTTCTTATCGGACGAATTCAGTATTGCTCAAGAGTTTGCCAAACATTTTTCCAGAATCCAAACAAGCGATACATTGAGACCTGCCTCATTTCCTGACTTCACACCTGTTAAAGATTATATTCTCATCAACCTTTTTATCACAGATGAAGATTTAAAGTCAGCATTAAAAAGCATGAGAAATGACTATACTAGAGGCCCAGATAACATTCCTGGCTTATTTTAGAAAATGACTGTCGCTATCTTAAAACCCCTCATACTTCTTAAAGAAGAATTCTTTAGGCCTGAAGAATTCTTCTTCAGGTCTTTCACTGATCAGAACCAACATGGTTTCTGCAGTGGCAAGTCTGTAGTCACAAATCTGCTCCTTTCTGGCAATATACCTCTGAAGTTCTTGATAACCACCTTCAAGTTGTTGATGCAGTCTACATATATCTAAGGCATTTGATTAAGTCCCACACGAACAACTTCTGGAAAAACTTCAGCTATATGGTATCTGTGACCCTTTGCTCTCATGGCTACGCAGCTATATTACGCATCGTTCCTTGAGGGTTATCATCAATAAAGTGAACTCGAACCGTTTTATACCACTAAGTGGAGTACCTCAAGGCTCTCCCCTAGGTCCTCTATTTATCATTGTTTTCGTAAACGATCTTCCTTCTTCCATCTGCAACTCCAATATTCAAGTTGCTCTATGCTACCTGAGTGTAGCATAGAGATTTTAGAGTTGCTCGGTCATTAGAGTTGCTCTCTCTAATGCTACCTGAGTGTAGTACCACACAGTTGGTACATTTCTCTTGGGTTATTGCTACCCATATGCAGTACTCCATTCCACACCATAGGTCGTGGAACTGTAGTGTGGAACTATGTGGAGGTAGGGCGGTCGGTGAGCAAAAGTGTTCAATAATCACTGGGTGTGTAAGTTTTTCCAAATATCTTTAATAATGTGCATCCTATGGAGATTGGATGGAAGTCCTTAGGAATCTTGGTGTTTCCAATTTTAGGAACTGGTTTGACGTAATAAGATTTCCAGAATTATGTATGGTGCCATTCTTTAGAATCTTCTGGAAAATGTTTAGGAGGAGAACAACAATGTACGCAGAGCACACCTTTACTATAAAGAGTGGTAAGCAGGTCATTTATCACGTCAATGAGCTGCTGCTTAGAGATAATTACATCATCCATGGCAGAAAGGGTTTTATGGTTTAAACAAGGTAGGGTTGAAATTTCAGTGGTCGCCTCTTAATGATCGAAAGATACTCGAGTCCACTCCTCAAATAGCTTTCCATACATGTTAAAATGGGTGTTGCAATTCGAGAAAATTCTCCGGGACTTGGTTACTTGGGATAATATATACTGTTGATGTGCTCCTCTCTTGAAGCGAAGGAAACAAGGTTTCCTGGTCTGTACTGCTTCTCGATTTCACCCATTTTCATATCCGGTGGAACCACCGCTGGGTTCTCTCAGAAATTTTGATTTGTCTAGATACTCCGATCATGGCGATATGTCTCAACTGCTCAGCTAAGATCTGGATTGCCTCTTCGACAGATAGGGAAGATAAATCATCCCAATCAATGGTGGAGAGATGGTTGATAACTATTTCAGGTTTCAGGAATTTTGAAGAAAAAATCAGATCAGAGTGAGTATCCGAATAGTAATTTCTAATTTGCGTTCCTGATCACGTTGGAATGGAGAAGGTACAGGTGAGTGATCTGAAGAGAATGAGAAAGGGCTGGGTTGGTTATTAGAGTTGGGAAAGTTGTGGAACACTAAGTCTAAAGCTTGACCTGCTCTCGTTGGCGGTGTGCAATGTCTCCTGAGGTCCAAGGAATTGAAGATTAATGTTAAGAAAGCTACAAGAAGAGAACAAATCTACAAGGACAAAAATATACAAGAGAAGAAATTTATAGAATAAATCTATAAGGAATCGACAAGAGAAGACATCTATTACAAGAGTTGGGTCTTAGACAGAAGAGAAATTTGCCACTTAAGACTGAATTTTATTTGTCACCATCTCTGAAGAGGTCTATCCGGCCATGAAAATCAATAATGGATATCTCATCAATCTACAGCTATGAAGGGTTGCACCATATTTTATTCCTAAATAAATATTATTCCATTATTTGCAGCACCTTCTCCCCAGAGTAGCAGCCTCCAAACCTGTTGCAGCCGACATCAAAGGCCAGCCCTAAAATAAAAGAAAAAAAAATGCTTAAAACATTACAACCAACCAACCAACTTCCCTCCTTCGTTAATCCACAGTAGCAGCAAGGAGCTCGTTCAACTTTACACCACCTTTTTAACCCGCTGCTCGGCACGGTTAAATTGAACGCGCCGCACAATTAATATTTCATGAACGCCACCAAGCGTCGGTTGTAATCGACAATGGGCTTCTGTGCAATCACGTGACCTTTTGCGTCTGTTCCGTGACAGCAGTTGACCGACCTTTGTCCGGAGGGCTTTTCGAAAATTATGTCGGACCATCTCTGCCCCAGGGGTGGCCCCGCGTTTCTTATGCATGGTTCTCGGTTACCGGTTGAAACAGTTAATTTGCGAATAGCCACGATAGGAATGGAGTCTGGTGCACTGAGCAACAAGGGTGCCGCTTAAAGGCACGAGATACATGCGCTGGCTTCGGAACGATTACCTATAATTAAGTGAGACCCATGAAGAAATAAAACATGGGGTTTACCGAAGGGGGCAATGAAGAAGGGGGACTCCAGGGCGGAGTCACTTTGTAAGGAGTGGTGGAAATATATATATATATTTTTTTTTAGAACCGAACTTCCTAACTATCCAGAGGTCTTTATCACCAAACCACGTGATGATGCAATGAGCGCCCTCTAAGAGTCAAAGGAATGAATATTGTCAATGACTGGTTCCTAACTGATGCTCTTTGGATAGCAGGAGCACAAACAACTGGAGACTTAAGGTTAATCTTTATTAGATAAAGACTTTGGAAATCTATAAGATAATCCACAAAGGCCAATGCATAATCGAGTGGTCAATTGCGAGGGTACAGTAGTGCGTGAAAATTCCCATGACTGCTGAATCCCGCGATGGTCTTGTATTATCTCGATCTTCTGATCTTATGTTGTCACCAATTAAAATAATCGTCAAGTTCACAAGAAAACAATATTTATTATTCAGAAAAATAATCACAGCCTACAAGTAATTATCTGTGACAGGCGTAAGAGTCCCCAGACCAGCAGGTAGGGGCTCGCTTCGTTCCTGAGATTCTTTTTTTTTTTTTGTTTTGATAATCTACGAAAAACAATGGACAGAGGTATGGAGACTTTGATTTGCTGTATACTAAACGAATACCACGTGGCTTTGTTCGGTACCAGGTACAGATACCAGTATTGTCATGGTGCGTAGAATATGGTTATAATCGGTCGGTTTCCACATTATACGGAAAAAATCTCGGTTCGAATCTCGCAAGACGCAAGAAATTTTTAATGAACCTCCTTATAATACAGTGGCCAAGTTAATCGGTCTCGGGCAATGTGGCGCTATACTAACACCAAGAGATGGTGTATTTTTTTTATTCATTTCATCCATTTCAAACAGAAAAAAACAAAATAAACTTCGACACCTCATGGCCTCAGTAGCCTCTATCTTACAAAAAAAGAGAAAAAGAAAAGATGCAACCTAAATTAAACAAAGACCACACTAATAAGCATTCAATTTTACTTAACAAAATCATTAATTATGTAAATATTTTTAAACTAATATATTTCTGAAAATTTTAATAGATTTTTACACATGTAAGTCCGATCATTTTATTTTTTGGAGTTCTCCTCTTTTCATTTGAGATATTCGAAAAATAAAAACATAGAGTTTCTTTAAGAAACAGGAAGTTCTTTTTCTGACATAATTTTCCCCACACTTTTATGAAATTATTTCTGCATGTGCTTTTAAAATACTGCGAAAATAACAGTTTAAAACAAATACACTGCTCTACAAAATTAGTCGAACACGCAGAAAACGTGGTGTAACACGTGCAGCTTGCGATGAAGCGGGACAAAATTTGGTATGGTGATGTACCATGTCACGTCTGGTCCCCTCCAACAGCTAAACAGGCCTGACAGCAGTGAATCATGCTCGATATAAAGATGTCTATAAGACATCTATTCATGTCTATTCTGTGGCAACAAATCCTATTTTTCCACTAGCACAGACCTTAGCTCATCAAGTGACCGAGGAGTTGCCTGTGCGGGTGCAATGCGACGCTCAAGAGCGTCACACACATATTCAATCGGATTTAAATATACTGATCGTGCTGGCCACAGCAGTCATTGGATGTCTTCAGTTTCAAGATATTCCTCAGCCACTTGAGTTCTATGTGCAGTGGCGTTGTGATGCATGAAAAGAAAATCTGGGCCAAAAGCACCCCTAAAAAGTCGCACATAGGATCTGCTCTCGATACCTCTGAATAGTTACTGTATCCTTATCAAAAACATTAAGAGGGGTGCGCCTGTTGATCATTATTCCGCCCCACATGAGAACACTGCCTCAACCGTTAATGTCCCTTTCTCTGATGTTGGAGGGATGGTACCACATTCCTTGTTGTCTCCAGATGAAATAACATCAAGAATCTGTTTGTAGGTTAAAACGGGACTCATCAGAGACTGCACCTCATTTGTCAAGGCTCCAAGTCATATGTTCATGGCACCCGTTTCGACAAGCTGTGCGTGTTTTGGGATTAATAGGATAGATACCACTGGCGTCCTTACGTAGAGTCCACCTGAATTGAGCTTTCTTAACACAGTTGTTGGAAGTGTTTTCACCTGTGAGCAGTAGTCTCAAAGGACTTGTCTTACTGTTAGAACCAGAGAGCGATCTATTCCGGTTGAAGCAGCCTTCATGATACATTAAGCCAACGTGCCACCTCCATCTGCTACTGCTGCCCAGTTCAAGTCATCCAACGGCACGCCATCTCAAAGAATCATCTAAACGACGATGACTTCCCATGCTTTTTTATAGGCATGAATAATTTGCATAACGTGCGCTTCTGTAAGGTGGTAGATCGATTTCTATTGGATACTTGGAATTTGCATGCCGGGATACCTATTATTCATGAAAAACATTTTGTTCTGTTAATTTTGTCGAGCAGTGTAGGTATTATTATTTTCTGTTGTAATAAAGGCTGAAAAAGAAAATGAAAAAAAAAATTATTTTTTTTCTGTTGTTGACGCTAACTTTATTTAAATTAAAATTAACGTTTTTAATTTTAAAATAAATAATCTTTATTTTAAACATGGTCGATAATTTATGTTGGCGCCGTTTACAGAATATAAACTTCGTATTACTTTTATATTTAATTATCGTATTACGTTAAGGGGATGACACACTGCCCCTTTTAAAGAAATAGTGAAACTCTAAACTAAATGTTTTGTTAACAAGGATCTTATTAGAGGAAGTACATTGCTTGTTTAAATTATCTTGATGACTGCGATAACTGTGTCACAGGAAGTTATATGATGATTAATGTTCTTGAACAAAATAAATCCCAAACGGTGTGTCCAGTATACTAATGAAGTGACAGGTAACACTCGATGCGTTGCTCATTTTGAATAAATTATTGGCTTGCATCAAGGGACACCTGGTCGGTGGAAAATCCTCGTTTAAATTTTGAAAAATTGCGTAAGTTTCAAGTGAGGTAAGTCAGCAACCAAGAAAGTCCATGCTTTACAAATACCCATCAGGTAATACGAATATTAAAAAAAAGAACATCGAAAAACCAACTTCCATCTATTATTATTTCAAACATTTTCAAACTATCCAGCGATTAGCTAAACCGGTTTGATGTCCGCAGTGAAAAATCCAAACCTGTGGCTATGGGTAATCCTAAGAAGCCATTACGAACAAACACACCAGAGGGTGTACTGAAGGGCATTACTACACCTGTAGATGCCGGATCTGTACATTAGGGCCAATCGTCTGCCAAATAATTACAACCAAACATCTGTACAAGGTCCCGAAGAGCAAGTGAGTAGGAGGCAGGGATTGTCAGTGATTACCTGGGGCAACCATCAAATACAAGGGGGTGTATCCACCAGTCTGTGGAGTATCATGATATTTAGGATGCCCGCTAGCAGACCATAACCCCAACAAGTGTTGTTAGGTCACTGCCATCGTTTTGTAACATTACATAAGATGAATTTAAAAACCTTAAAAATGATGGCTTATTGTAAAGACTGCGCAGATGATACGATTGTTGGTGTTAAAGTCTAACCAAAATCTGGAGATAAAGTGCACATCAACTAGAAGATGAAGTTTTAAAATTTACATTTATGTGTGAAAACATCGAAAGAAATAAATCTTTCAAGATAATATTGAAGGCCTGAGTTGTTGGACCTTTCAAATACTTACTCCTAAACAAGCCTTCAGCTATCGTTGGTATTCGAGACACGTGTGACGTATAAACCTTCAATAGCCCTAAACTTGTTCGTAATAAATTCACGACGATTGGGATATTACGGACCCGTAGCGTAGGTTGTTGATTTCAGGGCGTTATATCGATTTTTTGTGACGAAATGAGTGGTTTCAGTTCAGTAGCAGGCTTGACAAGCCAATTATCGGGACGGTAGTCAACGCCTGGTGTTAGTGGAAGTATTAAAGATAAAAGAAAGAAAAAAAAAGCATTCCCCCACAGTGTCTACCTTTGGTAGTTTTTAGGTCAAGGCTCATTGCACACTCGCAATTTATAGGTTCTATTCACCGTGAAGTATATAGATTATCTATTTATAAATTTTTACCAAACAATCACTTTTTATCAGCAGATTGCGTTTGTCAACTTGTAAACACTACCTCAACAATGCCACCATAACTCATCAGCAATGGCTAAGTAAGAAAAAAGGGCCCCGCCTTTATGATCTCAGTTAACAATAGATAAAACTTCTTTGGTTTTACGACCAGACCTCACCTATTGCACAAATACCTTGCAAGTTGGGTTTGCGTGCTCTGAAACGTTCACAGAATACATTACTTGAAAAACCGCTAGGTGGCGATGGAAGAAACATAAACGGCAATTTTAAAGAAATGAAACCACACAGAGTAGCCAGGTGTTAACCATATTAATCTGTAATGTCAAATGATTCGTCTATTAATAAAGAAAAAACCCAGACGTGACATCCACTTTATCTTACACCTCTTGGTACGTGCTCCAGATATAATTATCTGATCGTCAGGTGGCTCTGTGTCCTCTTTCATCTCCGCACCAGCTGCTTCGATGATTTTTTTTTTTCCTTTTCTGGTTTTCCTGTCGTGTTTTGTTCGCACTCGCCTTTTATCCTTTACTCGTGCTAGTTCTCTGGATCCAACGCCAACTCAACTGTCTGAACAAGACAGTTGAGTTGGCGTTGGATGTGTTTGGGAAAAAATAACACATTTCCTGATAACAGCTTTGTAACAGTATCCATTAGTTTTCCGATGTGGATCTATGGTTTATAATAGAGATTGTTAATTAATTAATTAAAGGGGGCTAATGACCTTACCTTTAAGTAAGGAATTATATATCCAAGTTCACTGCTTCTCAATGGTTTTATGATTTGGTATTCATCCTTAAATAAACTGAGGCTACGATCTAAATTATAACATGTTCTCTATCTGAACTCGATATTTGTGAGGTTGCTGTTGGGTTGCGTGTATTCCAAGGTCGATTTTCTGTTTACTAGATAAAAAATCATGCTGCTCTTGCCTGAGACCGACTAACTCGGCCATGTTATGAAAAAGCCAATAAAAATTCCTCACGTCATTGACGGGACTCGAACTCAAGTCTTTTCCACCCGTTGTGGGAAGGACAGCGATCCTACCAACTGTGGTACCCATGAGGGCTCTTGTGATTTTAATTTTAAATAATTCCTTAAGTTTGAGATGCAGTTTACAACGCAAGTTATCAAAAGTTACATCACAGCCAGTTAGGGATCTAGTTAGATTATGATCACCATCTTTATGATCACCAGCAACACGCCATGAAAGAATGATTGCAATCATGAAAATTTCACGAAATTATTCTTTCATGTCGGACCCAATTATACATCCAACCCCCCCCCCCCCAAATAAGAAACAATAATAATTAAAAAAAAAAAAACAGAAAAAATTCCGAATAGCTCATGCTTTCTCGATTGCTAAGAAGTGGCTATTCAATTCTGTTTTGAACTTTATTCATGGATGAAGATTAATTTCGTCTTGTCGTGTCGAAGTCAAGATAAATTCAGACTGTTCAGGAGAATAAAAGGATGATCAACTTGCTATTAGAGATACACTGTGCTGGCACTTTATTAGGTACACTCCTGCTGTGCACACAAATGGTTTGTCCCACAACAATGCAAGTCACTTGACCATAGTTGTGGATATAAATACAGCAGAACAACCTTTCTAGTATCAGATAAGCGTACAAAGCGTAGGAAGAATGGGGAAAAGGAGTGATCTAACGGACTTCGAGCGTGGCATGGTAGTAGGTGCAAGACGTGCTGGACAAAGCATCTCTGAAACGGCAGTTCTCCTGAACTTTTCACGCACCACAGTTTCAAGGGTGTATCGAGAATGGTGCAACGAACAGAAAATATCCTCTCAATGGCACTCCTGTGGAAGAAAATCGCTTGTTGATGAGAGAGGTCATAGGAGGATGGCTAGAATGCGCAAGCAAACAGAGGGCAACAATGTCACACATCACGTCAGAATACAACCTTGGTGCACAGAACAAAATATCGGAACGGACCACTAGTCGCACTTTGTCGCAAATGGGCTACAACAGCCGACGGCCACATCGCGTACCTTTGTTATCAATGAAGAACAAGAGATCATGCCTCCTGTGGGCACAGCAACACCAGCACTGGACTATTGAGGATTGGAAAACAGTTGCTAGGTCTGACGAGTCGAAGTTCCTGGCGCATCATGTTGATGGAAGGCTCAGAATTTTGACGAGAACAACACGAATCCATGGACCCGTCATGTCTGAACATGACGGGTCCATGGATTCATGTTGCAAGGTGTGGGTAATATTTTCTTGGCACACGTTGGGTCCATTGATACCCACAGATTCACGTTTGAATGCCACATCGTTACAAATGTTAGTTTAATGTTAGATATTAGTTACACAGAAAATTAACTTAGTATGACAATACCTAGTGCTAGGCTTAGACATTTCACTGCTTAAAAGAGGACGTGAATGTGGAACATGAATTTCAGCACGGATTGGTGGTGGGGTACCACAGAGCAGGCGTTCGAAGTACAATAGATTTAGGAACCTCTCAATATTCCAATGACAATGCCAAGTTTTTTGTTCAAGTAAAATTACTTGAACAAAAAAGATGAAAGGAGACAACTAGTAATGCAGAATGAGGATATCTTTAGTATACAAGAGGCTACTAAAGATATCCTCAAAAGTACTGGAGTTACACGAGCACCAGGTTCTCTTCTGAAAGATAAAAAAAAATCTATAAAATAATGTTCTGTTTACACTCCAGTAAGATCACATAAGTCAGAAGAGTTTCAACAAATAATTTTCAGAAGAATTTTATTATTTACCATATTTAGCAGTCACGTGATCTCGAACTATGGTGAACTCTCATGTACCATCAGGATTTGTAAAAATTGGAGTAGTAGATGCAAAGGACTCAAATGTCCGTTATCACAACTTATATCCTGAATTAAAGTACCCATTAAATCTTGCTGTGAATTATTAAATATGGTGGTTGTTGTGCCAGTTTATAAGCAACATAAGCCAAATTGCACTGTATATAAAATGTCTTTGAATTGCGTGTGTTCTGTAGTGTGTTCAGTTGCTGTTGCAGAAAGAAAACCCGAGTTTCCGGGAGCAGAACCCACTACACTCGGCTGAGACTGACTAACTCAGCCACGTTGTGAAAAGACAGTAGTAGAAGCAGGGTTTTTCAGAAGCATCAGGGACTAAGGTCAGGCATATTGCTCTGCGTATATTGTCTGTAAATTTCGTGTAATCCAAGGTGGATTTTCTGTTTGCTGGACGAAAAACCCGAGTTTCCGAAAGAAAAAACCATGCTACCCTTGCCTGAGACTGACTAATTCAGCCACTTTGTAAAAACAAGAGGCTCATAAAATTCCTCATATCATGGATGGGACTCGAACTCACGTCTTTTCCACCCGGTGTGGGGAGGAAAAGACGTTAGTTCGAGCCCCATTCTACCAACTGTGCTACTCATGAGGGCTGTAAAAATACCCATAAAGATTCCTCATATCATAGACAAGATTCCAACTCTGGTCTTTTTCACCTGGTTTGGAGAGGATGGTGATTATACTAACTGTGCTACCCATGAGAGTATTGAGCATGGTTTCCGACATCTAAGTACAATCCTATCTTTTAAGCTCTCGGTAAATATCCTGATGATACTGCCCTCGTGGGTAGCGCAATTGGTAGAATCACCGTCCTCCCCACATCGAGTGGAAAAGATCTGAGTTCGAGTTCCGTCGATGACATGAGGAATTAATTTTTAAGGGCATTTTTCAGAACGTGGCTGAGTTAGTCGGTCTCAGGCGATGGTAGCGTAGGTTTTTCTCCTGGAAACTCGGGTTTTTCTCCTGGAAACACAATTTACAGACAGTATACATTGAGCAATATGGCCTTGGTCGCTGATGCTCCTAAAACCTACTACTATAACAACAACTGGTGATACTAACAGACCTTTCATTTAATAATTTTTGCTATGGACGCCTCAGAAAGTGAACATAACAGTCATCTGGCACAATCACGTGCAATGCAAATTCAGTTGTGAACGCACTGATATTAATCCATCACTACACTGAAAGACCTACGACCTAGGACTAATGAAATCATGACATGCTCTGCAATTGGGTTGAAGGAAAGTAATACTTTATGGATAAAAGGACCTCTTCAGTTTTTCATAATGTAGACAGCAGTGGTTGATTTTGGACAAATGTACGATGTTGATTTTAAAATCCTGGTCAAGGGGGCTTCCGTTGTTTCTGTGGAAGAAAGATCAAAAGTGTTCCAAGAGGTATTTCAACCTCTTAATAAAGAAGAAAGTATTCTAGGGTGAGAGCCCAGAAAATTTATCTGGAGATGTCAATACAGGAATTACCTTACGTATCGGGAAAAGAACTGTATATTAAAGAAGAAGAATCGGTTGTTGAAGAACCGGTCTTGAAGAATTGAGATGCCAAAAAGGTATTCAATTACCACGTTGTCCTTATGATCATAAGGACAACGTTACAGTTTTGTTCAAGTCTTATTGTTTGGTTGCTGGTCCTGGAAAAAGGTGATAAACTCTTGACTTTTTTCAGATGGGCATCTCTATGTGCAGAAGGTTCTGCACAAAGAGATGCCCACTTTCTGCTGTTCATTTTTCAGTTGATTTTCAGTTTCCTTGAAAACAAACGGAAAACAATTTATATTTATCCCTCTGAGCAGTGCAGACGGGCTGCCAGAGCAGGTCATGGAGTTTTTTCAATGATATATAGGAATTTTTCTAGCAGAGATATACAGAGAGCAGTTCGATGTACACACAGTACATCGACCCCTGCTGAAAATGGGGTCCAGTCATCCATGTGTCGGGCACTCTGATGTCTACCATCTACCTAAACATCATCGCTGACCAGGTAGAGGTCAGCGATGATGTTTAGGTAGATGGTAGACCACCACCACCCCTCTGGCGGTGCCGTATTTCAGCAGGATAATGCGCCATGCCACACCGCCCGGATTGTTTGAGATTGGTTCGCGGAACATGAGGAAGACTTCCAGGTATTGACCTGGCCATCAAATTCACGAGACATCAATCCCATCGAGCATGTGTGGTTTGTGTTGGAACAGCAACTCCGATCTGCGGCGTCTCAACCACGGACCTTACAGGAGTTAAAGGATCTGCTGGTTACGTGTTGGTACCAGATACCGCAAGACACATTTAGAAATCTTGTAGCGTCCATGCCTCGCCGGGTACGAGCTGTTTCTGCTCCTCGTGGAGGACCAACATCATATTAGGTAGGTGGTCATAATATTTTGGCTCATCGGTGTAAATTTTTTCATACTGAGGCTTTTTTGAGCAGTGCTGATGATGAACATTTTTTCAATGTCTACAATGCGGTTCGCGAATTCGAAAGGGGAATGAAAAAGAAAGGATTGTCCTCAGAATTTGCATCTTATCAAATATTCAGTACTGTTAAGAGTATGTTATCAGAATTGAGAACTTTATTATAAATCTCCTTTGTAAATAGTATTCAATAAAAGAATATTATCCACTAAAAACTGTCTTTGTTGTGTTTAGAAAAATCTTAGTTTAGAAAAATTTGGATCTGAAAAGATTTCACTAGAATAATATGCGAATACATTAAAAGTTTTTAAATACATTATAATTTTTTAAGAAATTATAAAAACCTCATACTGCACTATTATTTTAAATTTTAAAAACATGAATATTTAATTTCAAACTTCAACAGTCACGAAATTAAAATTCAGATTACTTTGTCATTTTGTTTATTTAACTTTATAATTTCTCCTCAGAATTTAAAAAATTAATCGCTCTGAAAGCGTGTTGGAAATGTTTATTTTCAAATTTTATACTGTAATTTCACATAAAAAGCTAATTACTGTATTTCATAAACTATTAACTGAAAAAGAAAAAATGAAAAATGAAAATGAAACTGAAAAAGAAAGCAGCATGTAGCGCCATCATTTAGCAGAAAATTAAAAATAAAAAAGTGGCGCCCCTATCGGCGAAGATAAATGAATGCGATGTCATCGACAACGAACAAAATGTAGCCATTGTCTAAACGCCCAGAAGAAGAAGTCCATGGGTTTGAGAGTTGGTGATTTTGGAGGACCCATTCCATAGGATCACAATCTAGGCACAAGTACATCCAGGTGCTTCCTAATTTCGTTATAGAAGTTTTATGGGGTCCTGTTTGGCTGATAAATCATATTTGGAATTTCTTCGGGCTACCAGAATTAACCACTCCTGTAGCAAATTGAGTTACACAATTCCGGTTATTGCCAGTTCTGCAAAAAAACATTGGGACTGTCCCTTTCATGTTAATTCAAATTAGAAGAATTTAGAATAGTTCGTGTCATGGAAGGAAACTTCTTCTTCCGTTACTAAGCCTGAACAAAGGAACCAACAGGATCAAGCAAAGACATCATCACAGTCAGGATACCATCAGCCTAAGAGAATAAACTTCACCCCTTAATAGCCAAGGGGCAGCAGACATGTTAACATACAAGTTATGTATAAATATACTCAATAGAACGATAAAGACCAAATAAATCTGAGATAACACCTTATAAGGACAGCAATCCTCTTCTCAGAATGTAATAAAAATCCCTCGATGAAAATTTCCATAGAGAGGCAATTAAACAGCAATCCAAGAGGTTCGATTTGGTCCCCACAACAGGAATATCTTTCTCACAGATTTGAGAGAATTCGAATTAAATTCTTATGCAATTGAAATCGCCTTGCCTTTCGCGGTCAAAATTATGGAGCTCTTTGTGGTCCCTTCAGAATCGTTCCTCTTCACTCCAGACGAAAATTCCATGGGTCTCTTTTTGTCTACAATATCTTAAACTGTTATCGATTCTCCACCTCTTCTTGAACAAATACCTTTCAATATACCCCGCTTGAATTCTCCTTATAAAACCAATTTCTCACTTCCTGTCCCTTGTACTCAACACTTACTTGGAAGTCTTCATTTCCTTGAGGTATTGAACAATTACAACATTGATCTTACACTTAATCCATCTGCGTATAAGAATGTGCTTCTTACTCTGTTTTCTTAATCTAAATTTTGTATATATTTTAATACTAGTTTACTGTTGATTCTGTAACTCTCAGCGTTCTCACCATTATTTAGGGTCTGTGTGCCCTGTGGGTGAGAAGTCTGTATATAAATAAATAAAATAGAAAAAATTAAGGCACCGGTGAGATTCGAACTCACGATCTCCTGTTTACTAGACAGGCGCTTTAACCAACTAAGCCACGGCGCCATACATTGTCCCCTTTCAACTCGACCCTGGTTATTCCTGAACTATGGCAGCACGGACAAGTATTGCATTACAAGTTTAAATCAGAAGCGCCCTCCAGGTCGATCAGCGCCCTGTGTGATTTTTTGGTGCGCCCTCTCCAACTTCAAATTTACAGCAAATCGGTGAATTTTCGGGAATTTTGCGCCCCCTAAATTTTGGCGCCCTGTTCGGGGACAGTGCTCGGTTATGCCTTAAGCCGGCCCTGGCTTAAACTTAAATACAATCGTTGGCAAAATACTGGATAGATATTGGTCTGGAATACGATAACCTAGTTTTTAATTTAAGCTTTTGTTAAATTCATTGATAAAAATTTTTAAAAAGTCTTAAAAATAGACACAAATACACTGACGCTTCATTAGCCATAGTTGCTCTGGCACAAAAAAAATATTTATAATTGATTTATAATAAAAACAAACAAACAAAAAAACAATAAGCAAAACTGCAACTTGGGATGAAAACCTTACTTTCCAGGACCATTTCATATACATTGCCCTACCATCAACATCCAAACACCTGCGTTTAAACAAAAAAAAACAAAAAAAAAACAGTTTTATTGTATCATTTAATATTTTTTGCTGAAACCTTTTGCTTTTATGACAGCCTTCAATCTTCGCGGAATACTCTCAACCAGCTTTTTATAAATGTCAGCTGATATGTTCCTCCACTCGGCCTTCAATGCATCCACCAGTTCGGCCTTGGGTCATCTCGACGTGCATGTACTCGACGATCCAATACATCTCAAAGATTCTCGATAGGGTTCAGATCAGTGCTCTGGGCTGGCCAATCCAACTTTTCCACACCCGTGTCCTCAAACCACTCTGTTACGACCAGAGCAGTATGGCATGACGCGTTGTCTTGCTGATACAGGTATGGGCCTTCCCCGAAGCATTGCCATAATGTTGGAGGCGAATAATTGTCCAGGTGGTCCTGATATTGCACAGAATTCATGGTTTTGTTGATAACGACTAATGGGCCCAAGCCAAACCATGAAAAGCAGCCCCATACCATGACACTGCCTCCACCAAACTTCATTGTTGGGACTTGGGAGGATACAATCAGGAAGGGACTGTTCCCCTGTCATTCGCCACACCAAGGAACGGCCATCAGACTGGTAGAGTGCGAACCTTGACTCGTCTGTTCATAGGACTGTTTTCCACTGCTCACTTTTCTGTGTAGGCCAGGATTCGCGCTCTTTACACCATGTTAATCGGAGTCTAGCATTTGTTGAGGTGATCAATTCTGTTGAATGTGTCATCTTGCATGCCCACTTTTGCAATTGTCTGTTCGAAGCTCAGTGTGCATATTTATAGCAGATTCTGTGACGTGTTGCATGCATAGGAACTGTTTCCCCATCCATGGAGGGGGTGTCTGTATATTAATGGTAGGGCAGTGTATACATGTAGATATGTATAGTACCTTATGTAGGACGGCACTTGAACGAAAGTTCAACTCCGCCTTGGTACCCTGTGATGAATACAGAACTTTGTAAAAGGCCAAAAGTGTGCGTTGTTTAGTTGCTTCTGGTCATTTTGTCACCAGGAAGGAGATCATGTGCAAGTGCAAAGTATGTTAGTTGTCTGATGGTACCAGGGGTTCCCCATCTCCGCGTTGTGTACTCTGTTTGTGTAGCACAGAACTCTGTGTAGGACAGAGATTTAAAAAGTGTGTGGAGAGTGGATGGATGTGTAGTGTTGTGTACCATTGTTCTTCTGACCATTTAGCTGTTAGGATCCATCGTTACCGCACTTGGCCTCGGGGAGGTAGGTCAGGTACCCAGTAGATTTTATTTTGTACTCTGGCAGGCCCTGCCACCTAGTTTCCGAGGATTTCAATGGCATGGACCTATGTCTTTGCCATTGAAGGCTGGAAGACTGAAGGCCGGGGGAAAAACGATTCATGTTGATAGGGTTGGGATGGAAAAAGGTAGTCCAAACGCGTCCAAAAATGTTCTTTCAAGACTCAACCTCACGACAAAAAAAAGGAAAACAGCATTGCTCTTTTTAGAACGAGCATGGATTCATGGTTGATATTCTCGGGTTAAAAACAAGATGTCCTTCATACTCATCATTCCTCATCCCCTTCCTCCCCCAACAAAAGGTCGTCATGTACTAGATGCAAAAGTTTGGCTTCTAGCGATCAAAGAGTAACTTAGGACCACATCAGCAGAATACACCTTTTTCTATCAAAATGTTCTCATTGTAGTTAATGAACTCTACCTCTTATAAACTATTGTGACGTAACCGAGGGGTTAGGAGCGAGATTGCAGTAGTACACGCTCTGAGTTCAGGCTCACTTGACTTCTAAATATGATTGACGACTGTATTCATAATTCATAATAATTTATTAAACTTTCCTCACTTGCACCCATCGTGGCATTGACTCCACGAGACCGCGGCAGGTATCCTGGACCAGCTGAACAAAACAACATCCCAGAGTTGGGCAACGGATCGGAGCAATGGCATGGAGCGGCGAATGCTGCATTCCACAGCATCCGTTCGGTGGGATTAATGTCGATGGCGATCAAAGGGAGCGCACGAAATGCTTGGACATGATCCTCGATCCATTCCTGCACAATGCAAGCCTAGTGACACGGGTCGTTGTCCTTTTGAAAGAGTCAGTGTCATCTGGATACACGGCCACCATGTAGGGCGACACTTGGTCCAAAACAATGCCGAGGTGCTGCGTTTTTGTCAAGATCAGCTGCTAGAATGTTAGTTCTCTGGTGGTGAGGATTTCTGTTTGCTGGACGAAAAACCTGCGTTTCCCGAAGGAAAAAACCACGCTACCCTCTCGTGAGACTGACTAACTCAGTCACGTTGTGAAAGAGGTCTATAAAAATTCCTCACGTCATTGACGGAACTCGAACTCAGTTTTTTCCTACCCAGTTTGGGGAGGGTGGAAATTCTACCCACGAGGGCGAGCAATAGCTCATAACTCCTTCTTAGCCACGATAATATTGCAAATATTGTTTAATTTTTATTTCATAATTTACTATATTTTTAAAACTCCACCCAGGTTTAAATTTTACATTCCATTATTATTTTACTTTTTACTGTTAAAAATGAATCTTATTTATGAAATTATTTAGTACTTTATTCACTTTTAAATATACCTTGTGGTTATCATATACACATTTGGTAATTAAAGTTTCATTCGTGTTAATTATTATGCAAAAATATTGATTACTATTAGTATTAGTAACGGCCAAATGGTGCAGGGAAGCCTATGGCTTATGCTGCACCAACCAAAAAAAAAAAAATAAAAAATAAACAATAATAATAAAATAACAAAAATACATAAACTGAAATAATAATAATAAAAACAAATTAATAATAATAAGAAGAAAATTTTTAAAAAATAATAATAAAAATTAATAAGAGAAAAGGAAATGGACAACCTATGCATTTCCCTCCTCCCTTACGTAATTATCCAGCTGACCTTTGAATTTCCCCAGACTGTCAGCCTCTACCACCCATGTAGGTAACTTATTCCAGTAATTTATAACTGGCTGGCTAAAATAAAACTTCATGCAATCCAGTCTAAACTACTCCCCTTGTAACTTGAAATTATGACCCCTAGTTATAGAATCATTTATAACCGTGAAAATTTCGCAATCATTCATTTTGCTTATGCATCTCAGAGCCTTAAACACCTCAATCAAGTCTCCTCTAAGGTGCCTAGTTTCCAAGCTCTGCAACCCACATATTCGAAGTCTTTCTTCATAAGGACGCCCTTTTGCCGATCTCACCAGGCGAGTTACCCATCTTTGGACCCTTTCAAGAAGCACAATGTCTTTCTTTAGGTGAGGTCTCCATACTTGAACACAGTATTCCAAGTGTGGTCTAACAATAGCCTTATATAATGGGATTATGACGTCCTTATCTCTACTAGCGATTGTTTGATAATCATCAATAGGACACCATAGGCCTTCTTTGCAACCTGTCTACAATGCTCAGATAACATAGTCTGACTGTATCGTAACACCCAAGTCCCTTTCCTCCACTACCGGCTTTAGTTCAACTCAGCCAAGTGTATAAGTTATTTTGGGGTTACTCTTCTCCTGGTGCAATACCTTACACTTTGCTGGATTAAAACATAGCTGCCATTTTTCTGACCATCCCTGAAGTCTATCTAGGTCATTCTGAAGAAGCTCTGCTTGGCGGCAATCATTAACTACTCTACCAATCTTTACATCATCTGCAAATTTAGACATCACGACACATCACTGCATCACTGCAAATTTAGCCAATCTCAGGAATAACAACCTGCCCTGAAGCCACCCTGCTATCCATCTAAGGATTTTCCCTGTGATTCCAGCCAGTTCTAGCTTATAAAGTAACTGCTCATGTGGGACTGAGTCAAATGCTTTGCTGAAATCCAAATAAATTAATGAAACCCAGACTGCATTACATGCAGTCATCAATGAGAGTTTACAAACAATTGCGCAACAGGGCTAGAAATGTACAAAAGCAGTTCTCGGTCCGCATCCAACAGTCTGGAGCATCACTGTCCAAAACTTTTCAAACACGAAAAGTTAACTTAAAGTTTTTAAAAATTAATTAATCTTAATTAATTTTTATTATTGCTAATGAATGCTCGGTTTTTCTCATCACCAACCCAGAGAAAAAGGCCCGAGTTCGAATCCTATCAAGAACACCATGAAATTTAATGACTTCCTTTATAACGTGACAGTTCTAGTCGGTCTCTAACAAGAGCTGCACCCTTCCCAACCGAAACGGGTTTTTCTGTACGACCAATATACGCCTCATTGCCTTAGTCCTTAACGTACACATAACCTAATTCCGCCTAACATAAACTCAGTGAGCACTGAATTATGACCAACTACCTAATACCCTGTTGGGTCACTCTTTGCACGGATAACAGCGTCTATTCGCCTAATCATTGAGTCCACTAGATGTCTGAAGATGTCCTCAGGGTTCTGCAGCTATTCTACCTGCAAGACTTTCCACAGGGTTGAAACAGATGACGGTTGTGTGTCCACACGCCTCACTTCTCGTTGAAAAACTTCCGACAAGTGTACATTTGGATTGAGGTCAGACGAATTTGGAGGCCACTCAAAACGGGTGATATCAACCACGAGTGCACAGTGCAAGCCGATGGCAAGACGCATTATCGTGATAGAAGATTCCGTTTCTGTCCGAGAAAACAAAATGTAATATAGCAGAGCGCACACGGTCTCCTAAGATCTACGGGTAGACCTCACCAGTGAAACGTTGATCCATACGCACCAGAGGGTCTAGTTCTTGCCAGCAAACACACCCCATTTAAGCAACCATCGCCACCTGCCTAGATAGTGGGCATCATGCACGATGGATCCATGGATTCGTGTCGAAGGCATCCGTCTGCGTTTTGCATCAGGTATTTGAAATCATCTTACAAAACTCCACGATATCTTTACTTTGTCCCATAACTGCTACTTGATCACTTTGACTTGCACGACCAGATGCAAATTACCAATGATCTAGCGTACGAATCTATTTGGCTTTTTATACTGCGAGCTATAGGGTACAATCCATTACGGTGGGGTGGTCACAATTTAGTGATCACTGAGTATATACAAGGGCAAATCGAAAATTAAGAATTCAAATGTTTTACTTTAAAACGGTAGCGTTTAGAAGAGAAATATGCGCTGGTACAAAAACCACGTAGGCTCTTTCTCAACATAATCGCCATGAATATTCAAACGTTTACCCAAGTTTGAGGAGAATTTCAAAATCCTCCCACAAGACACAGGTGGCACCAGTGAAGCGCTGCTGCTGTCCTCATTAATGCGCAGTAAATGATTGCCGGCAAGATAAGGCGAGGAAAAACAGATGGAAATCTGAAGACATTAAATCAGGCACAGTGTGAGTTATTGAAACTGTCCTCATCTGAAAATTTGCATGCATAACTGATGTACATTGCCCTACCATTAACATCCGGACACCCCTCCATGGATGGGGAAACAGGTCCTATGCATGCAACACGTCACGAAACCTGCTATAAATATGCACACTGGGCTTCGAACAGACAATTCCAAAAGTGGACATGCAAGATGACACGTTCAACAGAATTAACAGACTTCCAAACGTGGAATGATAGTAGGATGCCACATAAGCAAGCGTACGAGACATAGCAATCACTGTTGGGATCCCTAGGTCAATGGTTAGTGATGTCATGTGCAAATGGAAGAGGAATGGAACTGAATCTGCCAAAAAACGCCCTGGTAAACCCCGAAAACGAAATTCTGCGAAGAACTGTGCGCCAATCGTAATTTTCCATTGTCTCAAGTCACACAAAACCCTCAGTGAAAGTACTGGGACTAGTGTCAGCACTAGTACAATACGAAGGACACTCCATGTTATGGGTTTCAATGGTCGTGTAGCTGTTCACAAGCCATTAAACACCTCAACAAATGCTAGACGCCGATTAATATGGTGTAAGGAGCGCGAATCCTGGACTGTAGAGCAGTGGAAAACAGTCCTATGGAGAGACGAGTCGAGATTCGCACTCTACCAGTCTGATGGCCGTTCCTGGGTGTGGCGAATGCTAGGGGAACAGTTACTTCCTGATTCCTCCCAACAATAAAGTTTGGTGGAGGCAGTATCATGGTATGGAGCTGCTTTTCATGGTTTGGCTTCGGCCCATTAGTCATTATCGACAAAACCATGAATGCTGTAAAAGCTCTTTTTTTTTTGTCTAAAGGCAGGTGTCCGGATATTAATGATAGGGTAGTGCATATGGACAATACACGATTAGCATTTAAAGCTGATCGGCGTAGTAGTACGCGCAATAACTTGCCCGTTACCCAGGCGACGAAATCTCAGGGTATTTTTAAAAAGTAAGTAAACATGAGCAGGAAAACAAAACGGTGAGCGAATGACCATGAAATAGTGTGCAATGCCTATGGCGTAAGGCGACATTATCTACAGCTCACGGACTTTGAAAGGATTCGGATCATTGGGTAGTTAGAATATGATATGTTTTCAATCATTGTCTAGCTTTTGTGCTTCTTACAATACGGAGTATGATTCCCTCCAACGACTAAACAGGGCTGACAGCAGGGAACCATGATGAATATAAGGGTGTCAATAAGATTCTGTGGCAACAAATCTCAATCTTCCACCAGAGCACACCTTTGCTCACCAAGTGACCAAGGAGTTGACTGTTGGCGTGTAATGAAACTGAAGACTGAAGAAATCTTGGAACTGAAGACGTCCAACGACATCTTCAGTTTCAAGATTCCTCCACCACTTGTGCTCTGTATGTGCAGTCGGGTTGTCGTACATGAAAAGAAAATCTGAGCTAACCGCACCCCTAAAAAGTCGCACATAGGGTCCCAGGATCTGTTCTCGGTACCCCTATCATAGACATGAAAGCGGTGCGTCCGTTGATCATTATTCCCCCCCACAGGAGAACACTGCCTCCACTGTAAACCCCCTTTTCTCTGATGCAGGAGGAATAGAACCGCATTCCTCTCCAAATGAAATGTTTGGAATCTGTTTGTAGGCTAAAACGTTACTCCTATTTTATACGGAGACATTGTTCTCAATAAAGTATTCATGAAAAACATTTTTTACTGTTATGTTTTTTCGAGCAGGTAGTTCAGGAAAATAGCATTACATGATATTTTATTCGTAGTAGGATTTTAGGAGCATCAGCGACTAAGGATATATTGCTTAATATACAGTCCCTAAATTGAGTGTGTTCTGTGGTCGATTTTCTGTTTCCTGGACGAAAAACCCAAGTTCCCGGGAGAAAAAACCATGTTACCCTCACCTGAGACCGACTAACTCAGCCACGTTGTGAAAAAGGGCAGTGTGAAAATCCCAATTTTCACCTTTATGTAAAAATTGGAAGAAAACAGCGTCCCCAAAACTTCTTCTTTTTTGGGGGGGGGGGTGACACTAGGACATTACAAACAAAATCGAATAATCCTGAAAAAATCGGATTGTCTAATCACTAAACATTTAAATTAAAAAAAAAAAAAACTTTGTTTCTATGACATTAATTGCTAAAAATTTTATTGATGCAGTATATTATATTAATAAAATTTTGTTCATTTTAAATTTGAAAAACAGAAAAAATATTGGAAAATACATTTTATAAATTACAATATCGATTACACACTCCAGTGTAAATATTTACCAAATTAAATTTCACTGTTGGAAAAAAAGCAATAACGTAAATGCAAAATTCATTTAAATATAAAATTTCCTCGTTCTAAATATAGTATGTTTACCTGAGGTTTAATACAATCTTTGTAAGAATGTAACTGAAGAATGCTCACAAAAACAAAGATTTCAATTAACTTTCAATCAAACAAAACGTATTATTAATGCGGTTAGAATTAACCTACAAATAATAAGCCATTTTTAAGATTATCTGATGTTTACCGCCATCTACCGGTATATTTAAGAAACCGCGTATTTCGATAAATTGACCAATTAGAAGATTTTATCGAAATAAATATTAAAAAATATTAGTAATTTTAACATTTTTAATCCGTATTTATTGTTAAAATTTATAAAAATTAGAAGGATTTCGATTAATGTAGAGTTAAAAGTATAAAGAGAGAAAAAGGAGAGATTTAAAAAGAATTACTTAATTCTTGTGGGCTACATGAGGCTACGAATAAATACACTTCCAAATTTCTTCCGAAAGTCAGCCATCTTTTTTATAGTGGTTGTGCTAACCTTAACAGTGGAAGGGAGGGATCTTGAATGAAACCTGATTTTTTTTTAGCAGTTAATTGCCTACTTGGGACAAGCGTAACATCCATTAGATTACATCCCCTCCCCACCTTGGTCCGAACGATATTTGAGGGCTTTTCGATTGTCGTAAATTTTCAAAGATCTATTTTTATGGTCGATGGAGTTAAATTATAGTTGCGTACCATCACTCATACCACGACAGGCAGTCAGCGGAGGTTGTTGGCATGGCCCGAAGATGGAGGGTGGAGACAATGATGATTTATAGCAATAACGATATTCACATCTGTATTAACAAGCCATCCACGATACACATGCACATATTAGAGGCAGTTAATGGCAGGATAGCAGTGGATCGAAACTATTTCCCCCATGCCGGAGGTGGGGCACATGCACGTGGGTTGATTTACCTTGGGCGGCTGGCTCGAGGAAGGCGGTATCGAAGACGACACTGCAAGGTGACGCTAAGATGACCTCCTCGTGGGAAAAAGTCTGCCTTTCATAGTAATGCAATAAGATTTAATGTTGCAGTAAGAGTTGCTTCGAGAAATCCACCTGGGAAACCAAATAAACTGGAATACAACTTCATCGTGGGAATGACGTGCATTGCACCGTTCCAAAAACTGACATCAATAGATTGGAGAGTAGAAACAATAGCGTTTCAGAAAGTAAAATCAGTTGGGACTAATGCTTGTTATTACATCGAGTGCTGCTAGCATTGCACTAGCTGGAAAACGGACCTATAATTAGCTTATACAAAAACAGACGAAAACAACCAGTTGTGAAAGTAATGTTTCTAAAATTACAGTCCTGTGCCACTAATGACCTCTCACGCCTCAAGACATGGAGGACATGTGATTAAGGCAAATTTCTTCTTCCGAGTACACAAAGAGGTATCAATATGGTGAGATGTGCATGAGGGGATTAGGACTCCTGCTGTCCCGCCCAGTGTTACGAGTACTTAACAGGACATCGTGACGTGGTTTAACATCAGTATGCCGTATGATGACATCCTTTCTTCGTTTCCTAGTCTTTGAATACTGATTAAGATATTGAGCTATTTTCTTCAATCATTTAAGGCATAGTAAAATGTAGTATTTATATTTATTCCTATTTCAATCAATAATAAAGCTCGTTAAGCACCAACAAGTCAAGTCTGAAGTCATACTCATTTTTCTAGTTAATCCAATAACTACAATTACAAATAATGAATAGTACCACCATTATAAGAATTTCAGTAGTTTTAAAGAAACATCCTGACTCCCTTCAAGCCTCAGTGGCTTGCTTGATAGTTTTGCTCGTTCTTTCTTGGAACAAATAAGAAAATGGGACCTCTATGTGTTGAACGCACAACTCTTAAGTTAAGATTTCCGAGCCCATGGACATTGAATTATAAAACCCCCAATTCTCGGTAGTTTGAAATATAGGGAAAAAAAAACTGCTGGATAATTTTTAGATATTCATTGAATTTTGTTTTTAAGCTCTACAATGATCTCAAATTGCAAATAAAGGTGACTTTTTTATAGTCCATTAGTACCGTAATGGAAGAACAGTGAAGCAATCTCGAAATGGTCAATTAGAATTTTTGTTAGCTGAGTTCGAAGAAAAAGCTATCTTGTTTCACTAAAGAGGAAGAAGCAGAAAAAAAAAAAAAAATAGGTAAAAACTTAAATTGTTCACGATCTTCTGCATCAAGAGAAGTTGCGGAATATAAGAAGCAATCATTCCTAATCATGCAAAGTGGACGTTGTATTCCACAACCGAAAGGGTATAGTGAAAGCAGACAAGGATTCTCCTCAAACTTAAAATAAAAACCATCTTGCAAACCATTAAAACTTTTCAAATATAGATGAAACTAAGTTAAACGCTATTAGAGATTGTTGTATAGTTTTTAGGCACATCATCAACTTTAGGCCATATTGGGACGTATATAATGTGTGTGTGTGTTCTGTGATTGATTTGTTTTTTGCTGGACAAAATCCCGAATTTCGGGGAGAAAAAACCATGCTACCCTTGCAAGAGACCGATTAACTCAGCCACGATGTAAAAAAAAAAAACCATAAAAATTACTCACGTTAACGGGTTTGAACTCAGGTCTTTTCCATCTAGTGTAGGGAGGATGGTGATTCTACCAACTATCCACGAGGACAAACGCTGAAAATATTTCATTTCATATAAAAAAAAAAATTGGCTTATTTGTTTCATATTATAAAGTCCTCTCAATTTATAC
The DNA here is from genome assembly GCF_048544385.1 of Mastigoproctus giganteus. Classification (NCBI taxonomy): domain Eukaryota; kingdom Metazoa; phylum Arthropoda; class Arachnida; order Uropygi; family Thelyphonidae; genus Mastigoproctus; species Mastigoproctus giganteus. The sequence continues at coordinate 21,049,128 of NC_143587.1, forward strand.
ACACTTGTCCCATCGATGTACCCCTATAGAATTTCTGTTAGGTTCTCAGCCACTAGAAAACCTGCGTCTGTACTACATTGTTTCTATCAAACTTCTGTTCTTCCTCCTTGGCCTTTTCGCGAAGCTTATTCTTCAATGATACTTCCTTTTTCCTTGTCAAGAAATCGGAATAATGCTGGTAATTTAACTCCAAAAAGTCCGCACAAATTAACCTGCCAGAGTTGCAAAAGACAGAAATCATGGCATTGCCTGCAGACATTTTTGTTTCCTGAATTCTCTATAAAGCTATTTGAATATCAGTATCTTTAAAACCCATTTTGCGCTCACTTGCCAGAAGTGAAGGCAATGGTGAATGATTGTAGCTATATAGACACCGATGTTCACTTGCAGAATGCAGAAGATTGCTCACCATCTCATGGTCTGTGCGGGTTGCACAGTGGTTATGATCAGTCCCCCCCCCACATCAAGCGGAAAACCCTATCCCATCAATGACGCGAGGAACTTTTATGGGCTTTTTTCACTCTGAGGTCGAGTTAGTCAGTCTCAGGTGTGGACAGCATGGTTCCACCCACCGAAAACTCGGATATTTCGTCCAGAAAAACAATCAACTAATTTCCAGGTTCCGTTTCGATAGTTTGTAAGACTAACAGTGAATTTAGTACTAATTAGACTTGGATTCTTTTATCGATCCAAGTCTTATTAACTTTTCAAAGAGGTTAACAGATAAATAATACTTAACAAGAATTAATTAAATTAATTATGTATAATATATATAAGTATCTACGTGCTGCACACGATTTTATATTTTGCCTAATGGTTTAGTTATGCAATCAAAACCTGCATAAATGTGACTTACGAGGTAAACGTTAACAAAGCTGAGAAACTTATTCTGGGCAACCGTCGCATTTCTATCTAGGAAATCTCATAAAAAGTTAAAAAGCAAATTAAAAAGCATGAACAATTTTTAACTTTAATTTTCACAGCTGTAATTTGATTTTATAAATATTAAATATTAATTTTATTAAAAGTTCACCATCGTCTTCTTATTTCTTCTCCTGTGCCGTTCAAATTTGCAATTCAACTTTTTCCATCTCTCCAATTGCGCTGCTCAAAGAAAGTCCCCAAGTTTCAAGTTCGGTAATACAACCAGGTTAAACGGATCTGGATGAACATTAAATGTTTTCTAGCCAAAGAATCAGAAAGGTTTGCCTAACCAAAAGCCGCTGAATGCTCACTGTCCAAGGAGTTGACGAATTCTTTTATAGAATCAAAATTTTGAGAGTAAAACGATGCTGCTTGTAACCATGTTCCCCATCTGGTGAGAATAAGATCAGGTGGGAGAGAAAGAATCGGTATCTTGACGAATTTTCCTAATAATGTAGATTCATCTCAAGGTAGATTCATCTAGAATATTTTGATTTATACAGTATTTTTTCAAAAACTGCTTGAAGACTCGATTGTTTTAACTTATTGAAAGGGATATTGCTGCTTACCAGGGCGAGACACAAATCCTTTGAAAATCACTTTTGAAGTACATGACTTGAGTAGGAGTGACTACTCTAGAAAATTTTCCTTCCTTTTCCCATGATTGGCCATAATGTGTGATGCTGTTTTCACATGTTGTTCGATCTGAAATTTTTGTTGGCAATTTTTTCTTTCTTTTCGCAAACAACAGAGAACACAATAATGGCATTCATAGTAAAATCTTTTTAGCGATTGGCATTGGATTTGAATTTCTGCATATTGTAATCTTCAGGAAATACGTATGAAGGAAGGGTGTTCCAGAAAACGAAAGCTGAAGGAATAAATGAGGAAGAAGAAATGTTGGTTCTGTGAGTCTAAAGTTGATGAATGGTTGCGGCACGTGTTCTGACTACTTTGGAAAAGAGAGAAAGAGGGAGAATTATAGAAGTCAATTCAGAAGAACAGTGCCCATGGAAGTATCTATAGAAAAGGCATGCAACAGAAACAGAACGTCTATGAGACAGAGAGTGGAGAGACTTTGTTAGAGTAAGGTCATTAATTAACCTACTGTCCCGTTTGAATGAAGTCTAGAAGACCGAGGAGAGGTTTTGAGAGCACCGCCCCAGATGTGAGAACAATATTCCATGGTAGAGCCGATTTGATATTTGTACAGAGTGAGCAGCTGTTTGGAAGAAATGTAACGCTGAGAGGGAAAGAGAAACCCCAGTTTTTTTAGATGCAGAGGAAGCAATATTTGTGATATGTTTCTGCCAAAAGATTAGCAGTGAGGGAAACCTAACAGAGATACGTGATCTTGACTAGAAATCTGAGTGTCGTTGAAGATAAGCATAGGGACAAAGAATCCTTTTTGAGAGATATAGAACAGGACTGAGTTTTAGAAGGATTGAAATCAACTAAGTTGTCTTTGCCCCACTGGAGAATTACCTGATGATCGGCATTTAAGGAATTGGTAGCAGATTTTCGAGAAGTTGAAGCTGATTGAACAGGGCAAGGTTTCTCAAAATGGAAAGTGGAATGCAATGTGCTATCATCGGCAAAACTATGTATAGGATTTCCAGTCAATGGAAGAAGGTCATTAATATACAAGAGGAAAAGAGTGGGATAAAGAACTGAACTTTGGGCAACACCAGTATTATTGGAGAAGTTAGAAGACAGAGCGCCGTCTACCATAACCCACAGTGAGCAAAGAGAAAACAGGATACCCAATTACAAAAAAAACAGTTGGCGATATAAGATGGAACCTTATTTAGAAGACCTTTATGCCATCATAAACGATCAAAAGCCTTTGAAATATTAAGAGCAACTGCTAAGAGTGCCCTTTATAACAGAAGATAGTGTTAGGGAACTATGTATCCCTCAAGCCATACAAATTACAAAAAATCTACGGCAACAAGAACTATTCCAGTTGCTTTGTACAGAAATTCCTTCTCGATAAGTAGAAGAAGAAGACTTGGGATATCATTTTTTCTGATGATTTTACTATGAATCTTCTTCCTTATGTGTGTCTCGCATATGTGTAGAAATATTAACAAACAAATAAAAAACTCTAATATTAGGACCACCCGAGAAATGTGTTATCAAATTAATAACTTTATGTAAATCAAGTCCATAATTGACCAACTCCGCTGTCTTTATAGTCACTGAAGAAATGGTAGAGTAAGTACCACGAAACGTCTGAGAATAATCTGTAATTGTTTAAGAAATTAAAGGCAGATTACACTCCAGCAGGTTTATGTGCTCTTTATTTCACCAGTTTCCACTTCTTGATATACCTGCCCACCGTGCCACTAAATGAATACGTACTTAAGATTTGTGAAATTTTTTGGATCATAACGGCTGATCCATGTTTCATCACCAACCACTATGCGACTAAGAAATCTTCATCGAGTCTTTCAAACCATGTAAGCATTTTTCTACATAATTTCAGGCGGTTTTGTTTCTGATCATGTGTCAAATTGCGTGGAATACATCGTGTAGATTCGCAATAGTTTAAGGTGTACTCCAACAATCGCGTCTTTCTGATTGATATTGCTTGGCTGACAAAGCGCGACTCTCCAGTCTTCATCCAGAATCTTCTGAGCCTTTTGCAATTTCCCCTGGAGTGGCGGAAGTCCTCGGCTTTCCAGGACTCAAGTGGTCAGCCAACGTATAACAAAATGTTGCTCATTCAAATCTTCCATTATGGAGCTCTCAAAATGGTTGTCTCTTACAGCACGTAACTTAAGACCACTTTTCAACTAGCAGAAATGCCAGAACTTCAACTGTTTTAGAGTATTCTTGGATATACATTTCCTACCATCTACTGTCAGTTCTCCCAAAAATTCAGTAGTTGGTAGTTGTACGGAGGCGCTGCCACTTCAAGAATTAAATCATAAGTTTTATGATGCTCATGAGGATCTGCTTCATACCTATGAATGTAAGACACACACACCCTTCTAGCCAATGTTTTAAGAAATGGTTGCTTGTTTATAAGTTTAGTAACATGTGGTCCACCTTAGCTTTAATATAAGCATCGTTCTTTCTAGGCATATTTTCTAAAAGTTTTTGATCAAGGACTTTCCAAATTATTCGCCACTCCTCCTGCGAGGCCGACTATTACGTGGTTGAAATGGAACGAAATGGTCTTGCTCTGATCTCTGACATTCCAGTTGCAAATCCAAAGATGTTCTATAGGGTTAACCGTGTCTGTGCGTGTTGTACAGTGGTTATAATTACCGTTCACCCAACACCTGGGTGGAAAGGCCCAGGTTCGAATCCCCTCAATGACGCTTTGTTCTTTGAAAGCCATATGAATACATGTTTTCTAAGATGGATCCTTATCGTGTTGGAAGCTAAAGTCCCTTAAATAATTGAATCGATTTTAGTATCAATTTATTGCTAGAATCACACATCATACGTTTCGGGGATGTCTTCTTTCTACTTCTTCAGTGATTGAAATCCTACTGTTACACTGTTTTTTGTTGGTTCGAGGTCCTGGTGTTTTCGTGAAGGTGTAACAGTATGATTGCAACGAGTTATTTCCTTAATATGGCCCTAGTGTTGGCCGTACGTAATTGTTCAGAATAGCCAACGAGACAGTGGTGTCAGTTGTAGGTGTAATGATCAAAGGACCTAATGCAGACTACGAAAAGCAATTGCACACCATAAAAGATAGTCCTTGCTCCTAACATTGAGACAACAGAAAACAGTGAAAGACGTTCTCCTAGTACTGTATTGTCCACATCCACACATGGTTCTCACATCGAAATATTGTATAATATGATTCATTACTATACAAAATCTGCTTCAACTTTTCCAAATCGCAGGAAAGTAGTTTGCCACCAGGTCAAACCATAACCCTACTCTGATCTCCTTAGTTTGGTGGGAAGGGAGAGTTCTATATACATATTTACATTTTGGTGAAAGAGAATCATGGGAACATATTATGTACAACAGTGAGGAGTACAGCGATCTACGAATTGAATTGGTATCTCGGGTTAGTAATCTCAATCTTATGGCAGAAGGCTGCGAGACAATTCTAATTGATAAACAGGAGAACTTCTTGGCTTTCCAAGCCTTTGCAACTGCAATATTTCTTAGGCGGAAGACTCTTCTGCATCTGGAAGCCTTGAATTTGTAATGCGGTATGGTGTATGTCGAATTATCTAGAATTATGTGAAATCGTGGAGGCTTGAGTCTGCTATATCCACTGCAACTCCAGCTCCTTTGCGCTGGCATTTCTGTTCTCGGCAGCTCCTTGTGCTGGAATTTCTGCTCCCGGCAGCTCCTGGCGCTGGTATTAATCTTCTCGGCAGCTCCTAGCGCTACTGGCTTTCCAACAGACTGTGAACAGATGCAGATCTTTCCAATGAAGTTTGGTCTTTGTCTAAAATTTAATTATATGTACATTTATTTTTTATGTAATTTGATTATTTTTCAATTTGTTCATATCAATCTTTTTTGGTCATGGCAGGTTTTCACTCTCCTTGTACTTGGGCAAACAGGAGAGGGAGTATATAAGTGTACTGCTAAATTATATGTAACTGACAGCGGGGTTGCCATTGGTTGGCTGGGACCGCTTTAAGTAATAAATATCAAATATCAATATGCTGCCACTTTATTAGGTACACCTACCTAGTAGCGTGTTGAGCCTCCTTTAGCCTTCAAAACAGTCTGAATTTGTCTAGGCATGGATTGAACAAGATGCTGAAAACGTTGTGCAGGAATGGAGTACCATGCAGACATGAGTGTGTCACGCAGTTCCTTGAGATTCGACGGAGGTGTAGGCCTACAGCGAACAGCCCTTTCCAGCTCATCTCAAAGATGTTCAATAGGATTGAGATCCGCGGACTGCAGCAAAGAAAAATCATTGACATGTTCCTGGAACCATTCCATAGTGATTCGGGCTTTGTGCACCGGCGCATTATCCTGCTAAAAGTAACCATCTGACTGAGGATAAACTGTCAATATGAACGGATGCACTTGGTCAGCAACAATGTTTAGATGTGGCATTCACACGTTAATCTATGGGTATCAATGGATCCAAAGTAGTCCAAGAAAACATTCCCCACACCATAACACTGCTCCCACCACCTTGAAAAGTAGTCGTCAGACATGACGAGTCCATGGATTCATGTTGTTTTCGCCAAATTCTGAGCCTTCCATCAACACGATGCACCAGGAACGTCGACTCGTCAGACCAAGCAACTGTTCTCCAATCCTCGATAGTCCAGTGCTTGTGTTGCTGTGCCCACAGGAGGCGCTCTCTCTTCTTCTTAATTCACGACAAAGTGCGACTAGTGGTCCGTTGCGGTATTTTGTTCTGCGCACCAAGGTTGTATTCTGACGTGATGTGCGACATTGTGGCCCGTCTGTTTGCTTGCACAATTCTAGCCATCCTCCTCTGACCACTCTCATCAACAAGCGATTTTCTTCCACATGAGTGCCTTTGAGAGGATGTTTTCTGTTCGTTGCACCATTCTCGATACACCCTTGAAACTGTGGTGGGTGAAAAGTTCAGGAGAACTGCCGTTTCAGAAATGCTTTGTCCAGCACGTCTTGCATCTACTACCATGCCACGTTCGAAGTCCGTTAGATCACTCCTTTCCCCCAATTCCTGCTACGGTTTGTACGCTTAACTGATAGAAGAAAGGTTGTTCTGCTCCATTTATATCCACAACTGTGGTCATGTGACTTGCAATGTTGTTGGATAAACCATTTGTGTGCACAGCAGGGGTGTACCTAATAAAGTGGCAGCACTGTGTATATATAAAGGAGATTTTCTAGCACGTTTCATATTATATTTCTTTCAATTTTGAATACTATTTGGAACCTCCGTCTGAGAGAAGTCGTCCATTACTTCATTAGTCCAAAGAAAAACATTTTTCTTCTATAAAAAGAATACCCTTTGTATTTAAGATAGGGCGTCGTGTACATGTCATTTCCATACATATTTCTCTCTCTCTCTCTCTCTCTCTCTCTCTCTCTCTCTCTCTCTCTCTTTTATCTAAATGATTCCAGCTTTCGGTAATGGAAGGTGGGTATATGTCTAATGATGCCAATCCCGCTTTCTTCTTCCTGCTGCTTGAAACCCATCAATGCAAGATGGTTCATTAAACTGACATTAGTACAACAGCCCAGTAATTCTAGGAACTCAACAACACCTGTTGGCAAAGTGTCAAGCCAGTTAATACAAAATAATAAATCAAAAATAGGAGGGGCATGGGAGAGATCTAGTGAGGGAGGATGTTATGTAAATCGGAAGTTGAAAGGGCTGAATAAAGAATAAAAAATATTCTTATTCCTTTATTGATGGATAATTTTACAACTTAAAAATGTAGATTGATTCCAAATTCTCCTTGGAATTAGTTTTTAATTCGAAGGAGAAGAAAAACATCACGTTAAAATGGCGCTCCTTAAAATTTTCTAGGCGAAAAGCACTTAAAACGAATAGTATTTATTTTGTTTTTATAGAATATTATAATTTTATTAAAATTCTTTTTTAAAAAAGAATTTTAAATGATATAAGATGACATAAGGTAGTTGAGACAACCGATGTCTTTTCTGTCAAAAAGAGTGAGGCCAAGCAAATAGAAAGTAGAAATGGGTATCGTTCAGATTGGAACTGGGACCATAATTAATCACGTGGTGTTGGGCAGGTTTAGTTCCTTGCGCGGACAGGTTTCTTCAATTAGTTGCTTATTCATGACGCACATGTATTGAGGTAAAAGAGCAGTGGATGTTTTCTGTTCGTTGGCAAACGAACAGAACCAGAGCCGAGGTCAATGTCAAAGTATTTACTCAAATTGCTTGTTGCAATCCACGTGACGTCACAAAATATGGTAATTTCTTGGTCTCTTGTAAACTTCTCTGACACTACCCTCCGAAAAGTATCTGAACACACGTAAGTTTCGCATTGACATCACTTCTTCTCACTTCAATATGGTGTCTGATCCTCTTTGACCGCTGTGACACATTACACCAACGAATGATTGACTGGAGCTGGCATGATCCTCCATTCCTCCTGAAGAACAATGGTCTGACGCTAGCGTGGACTTTCCAGTTCATAGGGTTTAAGTGGAGAGCTGCTCCAGTCATTCCAACTTTTCTACTTTCATATTCATGCAGCTATTTTCGAACAACACTGCCAGTATGACATGGTACATCATCTTGTTGAAACAACATAGATCTGTACTAGAATTTCCACATCGTAGGGCGCATGGAATTGTCCAAAATGGTAAAGTATGTGTCGTTTGATGGTTTCTCATACAGTCACCAAAAATTCCAGGCAATACCATGAGAAACAGCACCACACCATAATCCTACCTCCTCCGAACTTCATTGCTGGACAGTGCACTTCGGAAGAAACGATTTCCACGCTTTACGGACCAATTATGCGTTCCACACAAGACCGCTGATTGTGGTTGGTGGTGGTTGGCTTGTGCGTTGCCTTTCTCCCATGAAAACCGAACAGTGGTACTCTTTACGTAGTGCGTTCGTACAAACCTGAACGTTGTTGACACCTCAAATTCCTAGTTGATGTTTTACAAGGATGTCTGAAGGGATTGTCCTACTCGTAAGTTATGTTTCAAAAAGTTAAATTGGAATCATGTTTTTAGGTGAATGCGTGTTTTTCAGAAGTAATTTAAGATGTTAATCCGAATAAGATTTCAGAATATAAATTTGGTACCACAACAAACAAATCAGGAAGATTAAAAATGATTATTTCAACAGTACCACATACCACGCATTTATACAGTAATGTAATTCGGTACAGAACACTTCTGATTTAGTTTTCTCTTTCTGCAACGTAACGTTTGGAAATTCGAAGAAGTGGGTGGCTATTTCCAGGATAAAGGCAGGATAGTCACAAGCTGTGGATATAGCTTCAGAAACTTTCGAATGGTTCGTGGTCCTTGAAGACATTTGAAGTCGGTGTGTTGGCCAACAAACAAATGAAATATCTCCATAAAAATCAAGGGGAACGATAAATCGGAGCTTCGAATAGGCACGCAGCTGCACCATGATATCCTATCCAAACTGGCTACACAGGAGAAATTAGGGGCTGTCTATTAAAACCATGTAATCGATGTAACTTTACAGGATGGTTTGCAAATTTTTATCAGATACTACTCAGCTGTTTCAGTTAAAGCTAAAACAGCTGATGCATTCGTATCTCCTGTGGATGTCTGCTAACGTCCAGTCACATGATACGGTTCCAGTAGCCTTAAAACGCTGTACTGAATTCGCAATAAATGTGTATCTTGTCTTTCGGGAGAAATTGAATGTGAATTCGTCACGTCCTTCATTGAGTTATAGTAGAAGCATTTTGAGCTTTCTTTGCACTGTGAGACTAAGATTTTTGCTAGGGGTAATCTGTATCGGAAAAGCCGCACAATAACGAATAATCAAATCGTGACGGATAATACAACAGTGGCCATTCAGTGTTGTAACAAAAACACTGAGCGGCCACACTTTATTAGATACAGCAACCCTTTTCATGAAATGGAGCAGTCCATCAGCAGTATCGCATGTTTGTAATATGCAATATAAAGATGGGCAGAGATGCTGTATATGTGCAATTCAGTGTGTAAATGGGCAAAACGAAAGATTTAAGTTGATTTGGCGTGGTAGTCAGCGCCAGACGCAACGGTATAAATATCCGGAAACTGCAAAACTGCTAGAGTTTTCACGTCGATTGAGTTGCTGGTGTATCGAGGTTGGTACAATAACCATTAATCTTTGGATATATTCTGCTAGGTCTCAACAATTCTGTCTGGTAGCACACATTTAGTCCCTCGAACCAATGAAACATTTAGATGCTGCAGACTACCTGCAAATTGTTTCCGACCAAATGAATCTATCCACGGCTGCAGTGTACCAACCTGCGAATGGGCCCCTTCAAACAGGATAACGAGCCCACACCACAAGGCCAGAATTGTACAGAAGTGGTTCCAGCAACATGAGAGTGAATTCAGGCTACTGCAGTGGCCTCTCCTTTCACCAGAACTCAATTCTAATTGAGTTCGAAGCAGAAATTCACAATCATCCAATTTTCAAGTGGGATGTAATGGAGTCACCATGGACCAGAATTCTTTTGGCACGCTTTTGACACATTGTTGAATGCGTGCCACGATGAACCTAAGACTGTTCTGTGAAGATGGACCTACTTGTTATTACTTAATAACAAATAGGTCCACCTTTACAGAAGTCTAGTTTCCACAACGATGTCAGGTGTACCTAATAAAACGGCCACTCAGTGTATTACAATAAGCTAGCTGCAACTAATATAAAGACTCGTTTGTTGGTCATCACTGAACTCTTCTACCTGTGGACATAAATTATAAGATTATGACAACGATCTTTGTAACGGTCTGTAAGTGCTTACTTTACCTATAAGTCTGTACATTACGATTCCAGCTGTGGAGATATGGCTGTTTGCATGGTGTGCAAACAATAAATCATGCTGAAAGAAAACAATATCAAATCCGATTCATTTCGAAAAAGACATACGCTGCCCTCTGGTGTACAGCTTTTTCTAATTACCAACGAAACAGGTTAAAATGTGATGTGCGACAGTTTTACCAGAGGCTGGTTCACAAGGCCTGTAAACTACATGCCAAGGTCCCCTCCCTCCCTCTGCAAAACAAAAAGCAGTAGTATCCACTTCTAAGAAATCTAGCTACAACGAGGGACAGATACAATCACGCAACATCAATGAATCGATAGACACTCTGATTACAAATTTCTAAACCTGTTCTCAGGCATTACAGATGCATGCGGTCGAGTAACAATGAACACTTAAGGATATTATACAAGGGGCACGAGCACACCTCGAGGGACGATTTTTTCTTTATTATTGTGTCACATGCATTCATGCTTCTCCTTGAACTATTTCTACAACCATACACCTGCCCGAGATGAAGAAATAAACAAGCTAACTTCGGTCATTAACACTTCATACGATTTAAACCACCTCTTGATGTGCCATCGGAGAAAGAGTACCCCACAGCGATGTCAGCAGGTCTGGTCCTTTGATGTCCTTTTCCCAAAGGCAAGAGGGGTCGAAAGAAGGGGAATTCTTACACCATTTAGATTCCTTGACTTGCTGTAATAGGAGCAAGGTCCAAAATGATGCAACATCGAGTAATTGGGGCTGTCCAAACTGTGATGGAGAAGAAAAAGGGAGGGATTCTTCGTTTCATTGGTCACACGGCAGTTTAATTTTCACCAATAATTCTTACTGTAACTGATCGAAGTTCATCCTGACGGACAAATAAAATACGTTATTAGCTAGATGATCTATGCTGATAGCCCAAGGGTGATTAGGGACACATATCCTTGACAATTAAGGAGGGAAAAATATTCATCATTCAAAGATTTTTTTGTTTAAGAACCCTTAGCAATAATTTTTATCAAAACGCCACCTACAATGGTTTATCCTTTCGAATCGCCAAAATAAAGAAGGCAGAAACAGGCCATGCATGCTGTTCCCCCTCCTTCTTCTTAGAGTGCCAGTCCACTCGGCATTACACTGACGATTTATTGGAGGTGGAAACCGTACAGAACACGGCGGGAGTCAAACGCATTACGGATCCTCCCCCACTCGTATACAGCTGTGGTATGCCAAAGGTTAATAGAGGTGAGTTGGTTAAACGAATTGAAGATCCCAAACGGCGCCGTCTCTTTCATTTCTGTGATCCCAAAAAAGGGGTTATGCCCTTACTAATATCTTCGTTGCTGTCATCCGCTGACCGTCCTTCTTCAACTTCCCCCTTTTCCCCACCAATAGTTTATTAAGTAGGGATAAATGGTAAAAAGAGTTGGTCAGTTTCTGTTTACCGTCAGGGTAATTTTTCAGACCCACTTGTCCTTCAGTCTCCCCCCTCTCCTCCTAACCCCAAGAATTAGGTGAACGCGGATGTTCAGACGGGGGAATGAAAAAGAAGTCTTTTCGTCCCTTTGGCTTCACCGTTTGGACTTTCTTTCTTTTCAGTCTATATAGAAATGATTCTACAGAAAAGAAAGCTGAGTACGCATTAAAATCGACTTTAAAACTAGCATATGTGTATATTATAATTCCGAACACGGGATAGGAGTTTAACTTTCCAACCATACACTGTCTTATCTTATTTATTTCTTATTTTTTAAACATTAAGATTAATTGCTGTCTAGATTTTACACGTGCTTCGAATAGACAATTTGTAGTTGGTCTTGTCATCTGATTTTAGGTTCAGCGCTTTTTTTCGTCTGATTTTAGGGCTCTTGTCGACTGCTTTTAGGTTTGTCGACTGCTTTCAGTTTTGTCGTTTGCTTTCAAGTTTGTCGTCTGCTTTCAAGTTTGTCGTCTGCTGAAAGCAGACGATAAATAACTCTAAGGAAGAAAATTTTAATTTAGGCAAAGGTATAAATCGTGCTTTAAGGTTTTCTATATTATACACTTTACTCGGGTTTGCCATGGTTACTAATAATTAACACCAACAAGTTTGAACGACGATTTTATTTAATACAATTTTCATTTACATAATTTTCATGCATAATGAAAATCAACATAATTTCAGAGGTAAAACAGATTAACAAAACACAATTGAGTTCTCCTTCAAAAATATTTCACATTTTTTAATAAAATCTGAAAATCACATACTACCAACAGGAATGTTTAATTGACATCAACAAATTATTTTATTTCATTTTTTTGAGAGAAAAAATGTTAAAATGGCGAAAACTGACGAAAAACAACACTGACGAAAACTAATTATTTACAGTTTTTTTTTTTTCTCAACAACAACAAAAATCCGGTGGATATTTTTGTTTATTTATAACTTACTCAATTCAAACGACAATTGTCTAAATAAATATAATTTAAACGGGTAAAGAGGAACCCGTAAAATATCACAGAAATAATTATCAAAAATATATCTTTCACCGGGAAATTTAAAATGGCATTTAAGTATTTCCGGAATAAATCCCCCCCTTTCTTTTATTTTTGTTCAGAGTAAGTTTAAATATAAATGTGTACAGTCATACACACAATATCACTCGGATTGATTTTTGGGCTCTTTCAAAATACACCAACCATTTTTAAAACTGTACATCTACAATTTATGACATGAGGTGGACGGTATTGATCACATGATCTAATAGTCCCAAAGAAAATTTCTAAATCCTACTCGACGTATCCAGCATCCTGGTTCAAAATCAACTACATTACTGAAGATGATAGACTTTACTTTAAGAATAAATAAAAACTTAATTAATATGCCATTGTACGTGGCAGTAATTATCATCGTGGAACAATAGCTTGAACACCTGATTTACAAAACCAAATCCTTTTCTCGCGTCTCTGAATGCTGTACAAAAAACAGAGAATAAGCCAACACGTGACGTCATGGGTAAGCGTTCATTATATACAAAAACAGCGTGTTTGCGCATGCGCACGAAAAAGATGAAATGTTATGATACATCATCAGGATCACTCCAAAGGCTCACGTTTTCGGCTGCAAGCTTTCTTGAAAGTTGGGTACGTGGCTCATTGCATACAGAAACATCTTGGCACATCCCACATAAATCAAATTCTTCCGGACATCACAACTTGGTATCTTCCTTAAAGGCAGGATTGGTGAGTCCCTTTTCGTTGGTCATTTGAGGGGAGCTTTCCAGAGAAGAACCTTCATCGATGGTTACGTACGTATAGAAGAATGCCATGATTGTGAAGATGATCATGTCCAAGCCCATCAAACTGGCAAACATGAAAAACTCGGAAGACTGAAATACAATAAAACCAATATTAGGTGAATTCATAGAAAGCAGAATAAAAAGAGAAAATTCTAAATCCAAGTTGCAAACTAACTTCATCTAAACATTTCCAGCATACACGTTGACTGATAGTTCCCGTCATCCATAACTATCTCCACTCTACAGATAACCCCTACTTATATCGCAAAGACATCTTTAAAGGGGGAGTAGACACAACGCCAACTCCATTCTAGGAACAACAAAACAGTGTCCCACAATAGCTTCCCCTAATTCTTTCTCTGTCAGTGGTGGTATCAATGGGAAAATTAGCTTTGCTGCTAAATCTTCTAAGCGTCCACCCTACGCCCCCATTCCTTCTAACCTCCGCCTACCGACAATAGGGTCAAAGCATCGTGACACACCAACAGGCGGGCAAAACTCAAACTATAGCAATTCAGTTTTCCCCCGAAACTCAGAATGCAATTAACTGGCGGTCCACTGGTTCCAGCTTCTCATTAAGTTCCGAATACATCGGCCAAGAGAAAGACGGGAGAAACAGGGTTTAAGGTTACGTCGATAAACGGAAGAACAGGTAGCCGGGCCGCCACTCAAAAATAGCAACTGGTAGGTGGGATTGGAATTTTGCTGCGGGCATTTTCGGGGGAAGATGGAATATTGTGACAAATGAAACATACAATTTGTAATCCACTTCCTTCCAACAGCTTCCACTTAGTTTGGGGCTATTTATACTCTTTCGAATACGTTTCAAGAGAGAAAAACAAGTCAAAAAGTATAAAACTCAACTTTCCTTCTTTCATTTCAAGTACACTTCCCTATAATTTTACCCGGCATAGCAATTACGTAGTTACTCATGCGTTTAAATGGCAAAAATCACGAAGTAAATTTTTATCAATGAAATGATCTGAAAGTACAGCTGATCCTGTTCTCTGATATATCACAGAATCCTTGATGATTAAGATTTGCTTTTTTTTTTAATCTTTTCTATATACACTTACCTGTTTATCAAACAAACTCAACTCAGCAGCAAGTACAACTATCAGATTGCCCACGGCCACTGTCAGCAACCAAGCCGCCTGCAGGACAGACTTCATGCTCTTGGGAGACTACAAATAAATTTACACTTCGGTTAGATTTCCAATCAGCAGAAGTAGGCAAAAACAGAAAAGCCAAAACTAACAAAAACTTTGATAATTTATTTAAAAGCCATTTTCGAACAAAATAACAGGCAAGTTATATTCAAGTTTGGAGCCTACATATTTCAGAGGCACCAGAAAAAAAAAATTACAAGAGAAAATTTTTAGTTCGAAAACGCACCACGGTGGACAAATAAAGACAATCAGTATATGATGTTTACCACATGTTTGATTCGACTCTTAAATGCTATCCAGCTGTAGGCACACTCTAAAGCAGAGACACGGTGGTGGTTGTTGTTATTGTACGGTCTTAGGAGCATCGGCGAATAATGCCATATTGCTACGTGTATATTGTCTGTAAATTGTGTGTTCTGTGGTAGATTTTCTATTTTTCTGGAAGGAAAACTCCGAATTTCCGGGAGAATAAACCCTGCACCATCGCCTGAGATCGATTAACTCAACCACGTTGTGAAAAAGGCCCATAAAAATTACTCACGTCATCTACGGGACCCAAACTCAGGTCTTTTACACCATATGCAGGGAGGATGGCGTTTCTACCAACTGTGCTAACCACGTGGGCCAGCCAGCGGCACGGATGTTAGTCCAAACCATCTGAAATCATTAACACAAAATTCAAAAATTTCAAATTATTTTATTGGAGTCATCCAGAATTTCCTCTATATACCCATTTATGTAACGTGTCTGTAAGTTGAGTGTGTTCTCTGGTCGATTTGCCTATTTTTTTTGGAAGGAAAAAAAACCCAGTTTTGGGGGAGAAAAATCTTGCTATCTACGCCTGAGACCGACTAACTCAGCCACAGAGTGAAAAAAGCCCATTCAAGTTCCTCGCGTCATCGACGGGATCCCAACCCGGCCTTTTGTAGTGTGGGGACGACGGTGAAGGTACCACTGTGCTACCGCAGCGACAATCGTTAGCACAAACATGGACTTTATTACGAGACCTACACAGTAGTCTGAACTCAATGTCTTCCATTGAGTTCAGACATCGTAGAAACAAATGATGGACTCTCGAACGTCGCAACTGGACTGACAAGGAATAGTGCTATGTGCTCTTCACAGATGGATACAGGTACTTTACCAATGAGTACAGTACCTGTACCCATCTGTGAAGAGCACAGATGGGTACAGGTACTGTACTCATTGGTAAAGGGTCCTGATGATGGATCCAGGTATTGGAGCCACATGGTTGCAGTCACATTTTCGACTGGTCCAAATGTAGCATGAAAGATAGATTCGAAACAACTCTGTGTACCTACAGGAACACAGCCAGTTCGATGGAGGCGGATTATGGTGTGGAGATAGCACTAGTTTCTGTGTTGTACAGACTTATACGTTATCATTAGGTACGGGATTCTGACAGCGCAAATATAGAGATGAAATCCTTCGATTCATGATTCTTCTTTCCTATGCTTGCTTTGGGGGTTTTGGGCGGCTCTGTTATATTGATCACAGTGGCGTAAATTTCATGTAGGCAGGCAAGGCAATTGCCTCCGGGCCCGGGCCCGTTATAGGCCTGGCGTCTTTGGCTGTCTCCTGTTTTTTGCGATTTTCATTAATTAAGTAGGGGCCCGAACATGTTCTTTGCCTCCAGGCCCTAAAAAGGGTAGCTACGCTACTGGATCACACTACGTCTGAGATCAAATTAGCATGATGAAAAATGCATACTAATTTGTATGCTAAACCAGAGTATCTGCGAGAAGAAAAGATGTAACCCTCGCCTAAGACCAACTAACTCAGTCAAGTTTTGCAAAATGCCCATAAGAATTCTATGGGTTATCGACGGGATCATGTCATTTCCAGCCCTCGTGGGTAAAATCGTCGTCCTCCCCACACCAGGTGAAAAAGACCTGAGTTCGAGTCCCGTCGATGACATGAGGAATTTTTATAGGTCTTTTTGACAACGTGGCTGAGTTATTCAATCTCAAGTGAGAATAGCATGTTTTTTCTGCCGGAAAATCGGGTTTTTCTTCCAGCAAACAGAAAATCGACCACAGAACATACTCAATTTACAAACAGTATATATGGAGCAATATGGCCTTAGTCGCTGATGCTCCTAAAACCGTACAACAAGGCATTTCCACCAAGTGTGTAAGGAAGGTGATTATAACCATAGTGCTGCCCTGGAGGGTGAAGTACTAGTGGATGGTACATATTTTGCCCACTAGTCTAAGATGAAAGTTGCAATAACAGTCAATCTACAAAAACAGGTCTACGTGACATTAGACTAGAAGTCAAAAAGACCAGGAGCAGTCAGTCCCACGTAGCCTCTCCATGATAAAAAAAATGTGGATTTTTTCTCAAATGTACCATACCATCAGGACCGGTATAGCGGGGTGGAGCTGTTTTGACATGGTCATGATCACTTGGAGGCCGTTCTGAACTCTCGCGGAGGAGCCCAAAATTTAGTTTCACCTCTGATATGCAGTGAATTAGATTTTAACTTAAAAGAAAAGTACTCATATTTCTTTAGTGTGCCAAAAGAGACGAATTTACTAAAATATTAAAATATCAGTCAAAGTAGGCTGAGCACTTAAATTATCTATTCACAGCTGCTTTTGTTATTATGAAGATTTATTGTTGCAAAGAGGTTTTTGCACATTACTAAAAAAATCTTTTTTTTATCAACTTTTTAATACATCGAAGTCAACCACTAAAAGCTACATTTTGAAATAAAGGTCAAACTGTTTATTAAAAAAAATTTAATGGCTTTTAATAAACCGAGCCATTAAAATTAATTACTGGCTAATAAGAATAGCCCAATCAGCGAACTTTTCATGGCCCAGATCGCAGTGGGGGACTTATCGCTCAGAACACATTTGATGCGTGTCCATAACTATGGTTCCGTGTTGTAGCATAAAGATAAACTTGCTAATACACAAACATGGGCACTTCTCCAACAAGTTAATACTGCCAAAAACCTGTCCATGCGTCCTACACTTGCCAATTCTATCAGCAGTTTGCAAGGTCAGAGTAGTTGTAAATCATAATTATTTCCTTTCGGCTATCTTCACCTCTCATCTCTCGTCAATGTGACATAATGAAGAACGCCTACGCCCGATCCTCCCTCCTGTGGGGTTATTTTAACCTTACAGGAAGAGGCGGGAGCAAATCGGAAAGAGAGAAGGAAAAACATCGTAAGCAGAGCAAACTTTACTTAAGTAATTTACATTTGATTTCCCCCATAAAATAAAAAAAAGGATAAAGGACTTATATCGAGGTCACCACAGATTCCGACAACAGGCGGGACCTATTAATGCCCCAGAAATAGCCACGCGGTGACAGGTTATCCGTAGTACTGAATTACGTGATTTAATGGTGATAACGCAATTACAACCTTGCACTGTCGTCGCCTTCGCTTATCAGAAAAAAAAAAAAAAAAAATTGCCATTAATATATCAAAAATTTCAGATGGAATTCCACCAAATGGATGATCAATTATGTCTTTTATTTACAAATTTGTTAATTTTACCATTAAACAAGATGTCCGAAGATTACACTAGAAGAACTCAATCTTCTTTTGCCAAGACGATAATTACACGGGTCTTCAAAATGGAAGTACATTAATTGGAGGGCGCCTTCGTAGCCAGGTGGGCAGGAGCAGCACTGCGTAGCACACGCTTCTTGATTAGACCGGGGTTCGAGCCCGTGACCACCAAATACGGAGGATGCGGAAAGGTCAAGAAATGACCACCGCATACCCCGGAACAATATGGCCTAAGTTGCTAATGCTCCTAAAAAAAGAAAAGCCAAAACATTCCAAACATTATTTGGAATACAATGAATGATCCCCGAATGCAGAAACTGTAGTATTGGATCCAGACGATGTTTCTGAAGACGGCAAGAAATAATAATAATTATAACCGAGAAGCATCTCCAGCAACTACTCCGGATCACCGAAGAATTCAGCAATGATATTAGGATGGAATTTGGTCTAGACCTACGGATTACATCAGGGAAAATTAGTCAAACGAAACTACCAGCTGTAGACTGCTAAAGAGATCGAAGCCATGGCACAGGATGAGGCCTAAAAATACTTGAGGATGATGCACTCAGCAGTTACAGCACAAGGAAATTAAAACCTGCCCGACCGAAGAGAGACTCAAAAGCCTGCTGAAAGCAAAGCTGAACGGAGGGAAAACAGTTAAAAGCCATAAACACCTATGCAGTCCCAGTGCTAACACTCCTTCGGAGTGATAGATTGGACTAACACCGAGCTGGAGGATATCATGAGAAAGCCAAGGACAATGATGACCAAGAGCCGCCAACACCACCCAAAATCAGCCGTGGAGAGACTGACAATTACTCGGAAAGAAGAAGGGGGCTTAATAGACCTCATCGAGCAACACTAACCTGAAGGATTACTTCATAGGAGTCCCCCTCCTATTTACGCCTGAGACCGACTAACTCAGCCACGGAGTGAAAAAAGCCCACTAAAGTTCATCGCGTCGTCGACGGGATTCGAACCCGGGCCTTTTCCGCCCGGTGTGGGGAGGACGATGATGATACCACTGTGCTACCCGCGCAGACAACTTGAGGAGTAGGAACGTTGGATTTATTCCACTCTTGGCCTACTCATTTTGTCGGATGAAAAACATATATCGGCCAAGATCGACTAACTCCATTACCGCTTTGTTTCTCTTGTTCTTGCTGTTGTTGTAGTACGGTTTTACCATATTGCTCCGTATATACGTCTGTAAAATGTTTGCGTTCTGCGGTCGATTTTCTGTTTGTTAGACGAAAAAAAACCCTATTTTCCTAGAAGGGAAATAAATCATTTCAGTCTAGTGGGTTCGCACAGTGGTTATGGTCGTCGTTCTCCCCACACTAGCTGGAAAAGGACCGGGTTCGAATTCCGTTATGGGCTTCTTTTTTCATTCCATGGTTGAATTAGTCGGTCTCAGGCGTGGGCAACATGGTTTTTTCCTCCCACAAACTCAGATTTTTTGCTTTGTCCAGCAAACAGAAAATCGACTTCAGAACACATGCACTTTACAGACAAGTATATACGGAACAAATATGGCCTTAGTCGCTGATGCTCCTAAACCCTGTAAACAACAACACACATATGTGTTCTATTAGTAAGATGGGGCTCCACCACACTGCAGCTTGAAGTGCGCGATTTTCTCAATAAAAAATTTCCTAAAAGAAGAATCGGCCCTTTCGATGGCCTCCTCTTCCTCAGATATCACACCCATGGATTTCCCTCGTGAATATCATTATTGGTATAATTGCTGTCCTCCCTACACTGGGTGAAAAAGACCTCAGTTCCAATCCCGTCGATGACGTGAGGAATTTTTATGGACCTTTTTCACAACGTGACTGAGTTAGTCGTTCTCAGGATTTTCGTCAAGCAAACAGCAAATGGACCACAGAACACGCGATTTACACACATACTGTATTATTATAAGGCGCAATATGCCTAAGTTGATGATGTGTCTAAAACCTTACAAAAACCAACCAACCTACATATTAGTATTAATCTGTGCAACTAACCTGAAAATTATAAAAATAAATTACATGTAAAAATTTCCTATGGATTTCTTTGTGGAGGCTACGTAGGGGGCTAAAAAACAAGGTGTAGGCAAAAAAAAAAAAAAATAAATAAATAAAATAAAATAAAATAAATAAATAAATAAAATAAACTAACAACGTCACAGAGTTAAAAGACCGGATTGAATAGGCAGTAACTTCCATTTCTTAAGAGATGCTTCAAAACGCTTGGCATGCAATAGGCCACCATTCTGACATTCTACGTGCTACCAAAGGTGCCTACGTGGAGGTTTACTAAAGTGAGATGATAAGAAATTCTTTGAGTTGCTTTGTTAAGTGCAGTAAACTGTGTTACAATACCTATTACAATAAAATTTTAATAGAGCTCCATAACCAGGTGAATAATTTATAGACCTCTGTGGATCCATCAATTGCGTGTATTCTCTGATCAATTTTGCATGTTCTTCTGGATGAAAAACTCGAGTTTATAAGGGATAAATCCACGCCTGAGACCAATTAGGTCAGCCAAGGAGTGACAAAAGCCCACAATAGTTCCTCGCGTCATTGACAGATTCGAACCGGGACCTTTTCCACCCAGTATGGGAGGTTATTGTTTTTGGGTTTTAACGGCATCAGTAACTCAGACCATATTATGACATACATATTAAATCTGTGAATTGCACGTTCTGGGGTCCATTTGTTGTTTGTTGGACAAAATAACCAGTAAAAAACACGTTACTCTTGTCTGAGATCAGCTAACTCAGCCGCGTTTTGAAAAAAGGTCCATAAAAATTCCTCAGTTAAGTGATGGGATTCGAACTTTGTTTTTTTTTTGTCCAGTGTGGGAAGGACAGTGTTGTTGTTGGGTTTTTAGGAGCATCAGCGACTGAGGCCATATTGCTCCGATTATATTGACTGCAAATTGCTTGTGTTCTGAGGTCGATTTTCTGTTTGCTGAACGAAAAAATTGCGAGTCCGGAAGAAAAAACCCTGCTACCCTCGCCTGAGACCGACTAAAACTGCAACCGTCCTGGGAAGTTTTGAAGTACAACTGTGTCTCGGTTTTTCCAGATTGGTCCAATAAACAAATAATATACAGCCAATGGCGATCGATGTGGTCGGAATCAGCTCATTGATGTCAGAAGCCAACGAAGGCTGAAGAGACTTGTGTAATATATTACATAAGGCTTTTCAGTCTTCGTCGGCAGTACGTACAAACAAGGCTACAGTCAGTCAAACAACAATCCAGTACAACAGTGGTAATCAATGAGGTATTTTCAGAATGCACAACTGGTCACGGATTGGGTATCGCAGGCCACAACCGAACCGGGTTTTATTCCTGTAAACAAAAAAAAAAAAAAAAAAAAAAATGAAGGTAGGTTACAGTTGGCTCAGAAACACCAACCTGGACAGCGAAAGATTGAGAAAAGGTTGCTCGGGTTCACGCAAATATGGAGAGGAATATTTACTATGAGTATGAGAAAGTAACCAATGGAATTCCGACCGGGCTAGCCAGGTGGGTAAAGTGCCAACCTGGCGAACCCATAGGTCGCGGGTTCGAATCAGAGTAGAAAATGCAAAAACTTTGGGAGGTGCATTATGGCCACAGAAGCCGATGCGCCAACTAACAAAAAAAAAAAAAAAAAAATGGAACATTCTTAACAATTAACCCTAAAACAACTGATTTCTTCGCTATTTATGAAAGAGATGAATCTTTTCAAAGGGTTTCTTACCAATATAGGCCTATCATTCGCCGAAAAATTCTTTGCACCTTTTGGCGAACGATAGGTCAAAATGTAATTCTTTTCCTGTCGGAAAACCACTGGACACATTTTATTGAAGTTCATAAAGATTTCATAATGTTTTGATGTGATGTTTCTGCTGACGTCGAATAGAAGAGTCAAGAAAAAACAGTATATAAACATTCTTCACCCTTTTGAAGAAATCCGACAAAGCTCTCTGAGCTGCGCAGATGGGCTTTTAGGATAGCTTATGGGGTTTTGCCAATGATATACAGGAATTTTGCCAGCAGGGACAGGCAGGCGATTATCCCGTTATACAAGGCAATGGTCAAGCTACTTCTGAATACTGCATACAATTCTGGAGAACTCATTTGGAGAACGATGCATATCTGTTGATTAGGTTGGATGTATATCAAAAGCCAAAGTAACTAAAGTTATGAGGCGTCAATATGTTGTGTCTGCCTTGTGCATATTCTTCGGCCGGTTTGTTTGCTGGACGAAAAATCCAAGTTTCCGGGAGGGGAAGAAAGCTTCCAACATAGCCTGAGATGGAGTACTCAATCTACGCGACTAGCGACTATCCATCCAAAATCAGTTAAATCACCATTAATAATCCCCACAGCATGCTGATAGTTGAAACATATAGTGAGAGAAAATCTCAAAGGCATTCTTAATGAGTTGACTATACAGACAACTGACAGAACTGGAATAAGCGCAGGACCAACACCCAGCAGGAAAAACACTTCACAGAATAGGTTAATTTTGGATTCCATAAAATCTCCAAACTTCTCGAGCAGAATTAAAACGATAGCGTCAGTCAATATTCTGCTCTTCAGCCTACAGTGATGTGTAACAGTTGTGATCAAAAAGTTTGGTGACTGACCAGGAAACAGAATTCGGATCGAAACTGTGGGTGGCGTCGTCGTAGCGACTTGTCGAAATAGGCTCGGTAATTCTAGATATAGTAGCACATGATCACCCGTTCATTTGGTGAGTCAGAATTAGCGCGGGTTAAAGAGGTGTTTTATGTTTCGCTGCACATTAGAATGAGCGTATCAAATTTTGTGTAAAATTAGGGAAAACTGAAGCAGAGATGGACTACTCAATGAAATACACGAAACAATGTTAAAAACAGCCTTTGGAAAAGATGTCGTTCGAAGACGTGCAATAGTCCACAAAGCTTAAAGGGCATCGCTTGTCTGTCGAAGGTGAACCTCGCTCTGGAGTTCAGTCATGATTCAATCGCTCGTGATCATGATCTGATCAATCGACGTTTAACTATCTGCAAAGGCTAGTGAAATCTGTCAATTAATTCTAACCGAAGATTTGTGAATGCGATGTGTTTCAGCCAAGTTTGTGCCTCACACCCTCACTGATGATCATATGCAGCAATGAGTTCTCGTCAGGATCTTCGTCAAAGTGCTGATAACCAACACTTTGTTTCTTCCATCCATACTAGTGACGAATCATGGGATGTGATCATGAAACAAAGACCTCGTTCCCTCAACGGAGAACTACGTCTTCCCCAAGGCTTAAAAAGCAAGGCAATTTCTATCAATAATGAAGATCATGATTATCGCAATTTTTAACTGACAAGGCATTATTCAATTAGGAATTTGTCCCGTATGGTCAAATCAGTGGCGCCTTATCCTATAGGCAAAAAAGACAGCTGCCTAGGCCTCAGTTCAGAGGAGGCCCCAAAATCACTGTTTCAAAACTCATTGCTGTTTTTTACTAATATTTTTAAGTGATTTTTTTAAATCGGAAACTGAACATTCTACCTGCCAAGCTCAATGGCCTTTACTTGAAGTTTAATTAGTAAATGAAGTTTTTTTCGAAAATGGTTTTATCGATTTTGATGAAATTTTATATTTAGTTCTTCCTTAAATAGTTGAGTCAATTGAAAAAACAAAGACTGCCTTGGAATGGAATTTGGAGTCCCCATCTAAAGATTCCATTTTGCCTTGGGCCCCATGAAGGTAAAACGCACCACTGGATCAAATAATGAAACGAAAAACAGTACACAACACGATACTGTTCGGAGGCACTTTCCATGTGAGGCACTCCAACCACTATGCGCCCCTACTCATGGAATATGGCTCCCAGTGAATATATATATACAGTATATATATATTTCCCAAATCTTAAAATCTGGTTGAAGTGAAGAAACGTTGTATGACAGTTTTGAGAACAATCGGTGAATCTCTTCTATACATTGCGATGTTCACTGATTATAAATTTATTTCTACAAATTTACGGAAGCAATCAAACACACCGCAGTCTTTATTTTGGTTTGTAACTGGTTGTGCCGTTGCCTATTTACTCTGAAATCTATTTTGTAGAATCCATAACCCTTCAAGGGTTATAAATTATTTCAATAACATTATTAAATCGAACTAAGCTCAGGAGTCTGGTTTTAGTTATCACAGAGCTACCAGCAGTTAAGCTCCATTTTAGAATGTCGTAAAGTCCTTAAAGAAGTACCAAAAAATTAAGCAAATCTCCATTCAATGACAATCAGTCTTTAGTAATACCGCGAATATAGGGTTGTTACTCCAAAGGCACGTCGAGTGATAAAAGTTTGGGAATCATTGAGGCGTTATATTATCGAAATTTCCAATCGTGCTACGTAAGCGCCACCTAAATTTATCTGCTTTCTGAAAATGAAACCCCAGGTGTTCATGTTATGATAATTCTAAGTACCACACGATGAGATGGGTGAGAGAACAACGCTCTTATGCAGTGCTAATACGTTAAAATATTCTTAACTGACATAATGAGGTCGCGTGCAGTAGGCTCGCGCACCTGACAGACGTAGGCAGCCAAGGAAAACACTTTTCCACCCACAGCCGAAAAGCAAGAAAACAATGTCCACTCCTCAGCCAGCCTCCCTCTCACAGTAACCTTGACGTGTATTCCTCGGTGCAAATCCACCTGGTAGCTAAGTTCCTAAATGGGGTGTGTCAAATCACGTGGTACCTGAGGTGACGAGCAGGCGCACTGAGTTGGAAGGCCACCTGCCTCAAAAAAAAAAAGCGAAGAAAATGAGGACGTTTCGAAAGAAAGACCAAGTTCAGTATCGATCGTGAAAAGAGGGTTTGTGGCGCCATCTGGTGTAACTAAATAAAACCAACATGTATAATGAGTTCCTAAGTGAACAGTAACTGCCTCACGAATCGAACTAAGCTGTTTCTTAGAACTGTGTTTATAAAAATATTGGTACATTTATGGCTAATGCTGTAGAGCTGTAATGCTGTAAAGAATGTATGATCGTTTAAGTAAAAAGTTATGAAATCTAGATTTCTATAATGACCACTCTTATACCACGTGAAGATTAAGATTAGGGCTACAGGCAGGAGCGGATTAAGGTCGGTTGAGGCCCCGGGCGCAGAAGAAAATATTGGGCCCTTAAAAAAAAGAGACAGGGAAAATAAAAATACACGTTAACCATTTTTTTTAATAAATAAAAAATATTATGTACTATTAATGTTTTATTTCCAATAAAATTTGAATATAATATATATATAATATAATTAATAATAGCATAATAATAATCACAAAGTTTTGAACTAATATGTTCAACTAATTTGTTGGGGTTTTTCGTGGGCCCTTCAGAAGTCGGGGCCCAGGGCGCGCCCGCCGTTAAATCCGCCTCTGGCTACAGGGGGTTGATTCAGCCTTTTGATAACGATTTTGACTGTCCTTTAAAACTAGGAAATTCCATGCCAACGCCACCGGTTGTGTTCTATTTGTTTTCCCTGCTCATGGACTATCGCGCGGCATCGCAATTTCCATTAAAGTAAAGCGCGCTGCAAGAGTGCCAAGTCGATCTTGTCCCATTCCTGCCAGCAGACTTTCCACAAACCTTCAACAGTTCTGGGGCGGCGGTTTCCGAGAGCTCTTTTCAAAAGTCCGAATGCGCAAAAATCCATGGGTTCGGCGTCAGATGATTTAACAGGTATATCTTCAAACGGGATCGAACAAATACCTGTCGCCGCTTCCATTCTCCGCAAAAAAGCGCGGATGAAACGTGACGTGTGGCTGGACGCCTTATCCTGATGCACCCAGACCTTTTCAGCGTCAATGTGGGTATTTCACGTTCAAACAACGGCTGTAGAACTTTAGTCTGGTAATACACTGAGTTGACTTTCACGTTTTTAGCGAATCTGCGCAGCTTAAATTTGCCGTTATAACAAAAACCGGCTACAACCATAAAACATCGGCCAAAACCTTCCATGTTGGAAGGCCTTGTCACCCTGTGGACGGTTATAAATTGCCCGAATTTTGTTGCAATCGGAGAGGTATACCCACGCCTCGTCCAATGTTAGTACGAATTTCCACCTTTCAGCTGCCAGATATTTTTTGTAGAGTTTTAGGACATTGACCTGTCGCTCTGCAATGTACCTTGCTCCTAGGTGGTGTACGCGGGCCTTGTGCTTTTCCTCCAGTTGCAAATTTTCGTTGATTATGCGACAAACGGTTGACAACGTGCGACTGAACTTTTCGTACTACTGTACCTCTCTCGTTCGGCGCCTCCGTAGCCAGGTAGGCAGGAGCAGCAGTGTGTAGCACACGCTTCTTGATTAGATCGAGGTTCGAGTCCGTCACCACCAAATACGGAGGATGCGGAAAGGTCAGGGAATACTCAAATAACTGACCACCGCGTATCCCCGGAGCAATATGGCCTTAGTTGCTAATGCTCCTTAAAAAAAACCCAAATAACAAATAACTCTCTCGTTCGACTTGGAGCAGGTTGCAGTTTCTTCGGTGTTTTCCGCCCACTTGCTGCAGCTTCGGGAAATTTTCCTTTGCCATTCAAAACCTTATGGATACCAAGCTAAAATTTTTCGACTTGCACTTATCAATAATTTTCGCATTACTGTACCCTTCTTCGGAAAGCGTGGTTATGTAAACTTCCAACCGTGGGTCTAATTTCCGAGGCATGTGGACATTAAAATAACTTCTACAACTGATGCACCTGTTGATAAGGTTTGGGACTGCGCCTGCACGAAAAAAAAAATTACATTGCTGCCGTACGTCACAAGCAGGATTAATGTCAAAGTCGTAATCAAAAGGTTGAATCAACCCTCCGTAATAACTAAATCCCTATACATTAAGGTAACGTTTCAGGAACCTTGCCGGAACACATCCTCATATACATAGGCTGTTTTAAAGGAGAGAAAAAAATAAATAAATAAAATTACTATTATGTCAAAATTAATATTACATATACAAAACTTCTAGTGGATAATTACCAGGTTCATTATATAACTTTTTACCTACTCTTTTTTTTCTTTTTTTTTTTTTATGTAAACCCCAAACACCAGAGGTATTAGAACCTATAGTACTTAGTACCGTGCTTGGGTTGGAGGTTGAGAAGACGAAAGAAGATATTTGTTGACATTGGACTTGAACTTCTGTAGACTGTAATTTTCAGGAAATACATAAGAAGGAAGGTTGTTCCAGAAAACGGCAGTTGAATGAATAAACGAGGAAGATGAAAAGTTGGTTCTGTGAGTTTGAAGTTGGACAGTAAATGGATGTTGGCTGGTGGCGGCACGTGTTCGGACTGTTTTGAAAGAGAGAGCGGGAATTATAGAAGTCAATTCAGAAGAACACTGCCCATGGAAGTTTCTGTAGAAGAGGCATACAGCAGAAACAATAATTCTATGAGACAGCGAGTGGAGAGACTTTGTTAAAGATGAATCATTAATTAACCTAACTGCCCTCTTCTGAATGGAATCAAGAAACCTGAGAGAGGTTTTGGGGGCACCACCCCAGATGTGGGAACAATATTCCATGGCAGGGCTGATTTGCGATTTATACAGAGTGAGCGGCTGTTTGGAAGAAAAGTAACGCCGACAGCGAAAGAGAAAACCAAGTATTTTAGATGCAGAGGAAGCAATATTTGAAATGTGCTTGTGCCAAGAGAGATTAGAAGTCAAGGTAATCCCCAAAAGAGATATATCATTTTGCCTAGAAATCGGAGTGTCACTAAAGATAAGCATAGGAGCAGAAGAATCCTTTTTGCGAGATATAAGACAAGACTGAGTTTTAGAAGGGTTAAAATCATATGGATGTCTTTGCCCCACTGGAGAATTAACTGAAGATCGGCATTTAAGGAATTGGTAGCAGATTTTCGAGAAGTTGAAGCTGATTGAGCAGGACAAAGTTTCTTAAAATGGAAAGTGGAATGCAATGTGCTATCATCGGCAAAACTATGGATAGGATTTCCAGTCAATGGAAGAAGGTCATTAATATACAAGAGGAAAAGAGTGGGGGAAAGAACTGAACCTTGAGGGACACCGGCATTAGTGGAGAAGTTAGAAGACAGAGAGCCATCTACCCTCAGTGAGCAATCACGGAGAAAACTGGATAACCAGTTACTAAAAACAGTTGGCAAATCAAAAGATGGAAGCTTGTTTGGAAGACCTTTATGCCAAACACGATCGAAAGCCTTTGAAATGTCAAGAGCAACTACTTGTGTTTCACCGAACCTTTCCATTTAAATAGTCCATAAATGGGTAACATAAGTCAGAATATCACCAGTGGATCAACACTGGCGGAATCCATACTGGCGATCGTTGATCAGACGGAAGGTTTCTATGTAGTTTAAGAGTTGGCGGTTAATTGATTTCTCCATTACTTTAGAGAGAGTAGAAGTAATTGCAATGGGACGATAATTGGATGGGAGGGATTTGTCACCCTTTTTGGGAACTGGCTGGATATGAGCAAATTTCCAAGCAGAAGGAAAAACACCTTTGGAATAAGAAAGGGAAAAAAGGCGGCAAAGAATAGGAGTAAGTTCAGGAGCACAGGTTTTGAGAACAAGTGGAGAAATACCATCAGGACCTGGAGCTTTCTTAGCATCAAGATTCATCAAAATCCTTCTGACATCCTTTTGATGGAAGACCACAGGAGGCATTGAATGGAGCGTGTTGGGAATGGTGAGAGGTGTTTTACCAAGATTTTATTAATACATGAGCTGGAAGAAAAATGGGATGCTAGCAGATCAGCTTTATCCTTGGCTGAAGTGACAACAGAACCATCTGGTTTGGAGAGAGGTGGGCAAAACTTGCGACCAATAGCTTTGGCAAGAGACCAGAACGCTCGGCTACCATTAGTGCAAGAAGCAAGTTTTCTACTCTTAGCCTGTTCAAACTCTAGTTTGGACTGATTAATAACTGCTTTACAATTGTTGCACGCAGAAAATGAAATTGAAGAATTAGAAACAAGCCAATTACGATATGGAAAGTAGATTCTTTATATATCGTAATTTGCATTTTCATTCTTCTCTTGAACAGCCTTAGCACATTTATTGGAAAACCAAGGTTTAGATAAAGGATGAAATTTTAAAGTGGAGTGTGGGATAAAGGATTCCATTCCTACAAGAATAGTTTCACTCACACAATCTGAGCAAACGTTGACATCAAAAGTTTTGAAACAGTAATCCGACCAAGGAAAAGAAGAAAAGAAGTCTCGCAGGTCATCCCCTTTTGCATTCTTGTAATGTCAAACAACACGACGTTGGGAATAGCCATGAGATAAAGGTTCCATTGGAGAAGAGACAATCACCAAGTTGTGATCTGAAGTGCCTAAAGGACCTCTCACTTCGACCGTGTACTTAGAAGGGTTGTTTGTGAGAAAAAGATCAGGCGTATTGGCTGTATGATTAGGATTGTCCGGTATTCTTGAAGGTAAATGAACAATCTGTGCAAGGTCATTAGTAATTGCAAAAGCCTCAGCATCTTGACCAGCTGGGTCGGTGTGACTACAAAATGGAAGCCAGCTGGAGTTGTGCACATTAAAATCACCAAGGAAAATTACTTCACTGTTAGGAAAGTTGGACTGGAGAAAGTCAAGTTGCAAAGAGAGGAAGTCAAAGAACTCCAAATTGCCAAGTCTCTGACAGGGAATATCAGAATGGATATATGCACAAGTACCACCTTTGAACGAAAGGAATCATACAGCGAATAATTTGGGCATCTGAGATGAGCAGTAGTTGAATCAACTGATAACTGAGATTCTGTCAGAAAATGTACATGGGGTTTGGCAGACTGCAAGTGGAAATGGACATCGTTAAGATTAGAATTGAGACCACGTATATTTGTGAAATGAATTAGGAAGTGCTTGGGTGGTTTAGATCTTTTCGCAGATAAGCTTGCTCTATTAGTTTGACAATTCATTGTGTATTCAATAGTAAGAAAAAGTGGGTGGGACATTAGCATTTAGCATTAGTAGAGGCATTTGATGGAAGAAAGCAAGCTTATGCAGCATCAGCCAAAAAAAATAAAAAATAAAATAAAATAAAATAAAATAAAAATAAATAAATAAATAAATAAATAAAAAATAACCACTTCCACTTCACCCCTCTGTTCGTTCGAAATACCTGTCCAGCTGAGCCTTAAACTTATTTAGGCTATTAACTTCCACGACAAGGGATGGAAGTCTGTTCCACCAACCAACCACCCGCTGGCTAAAGGCAAATTTCCTCACATCTATCCTACATCTGTCTTTCCACAATTTGAATTTATGCATTCTCAGGTGATTTTTCTGAGCAAGAGGAAGAATCCCATCAGCATTGAGCATGCTCAAACCATTCAAGGCTTTATACACCTCAATCAGATCACCTCGCTGGTGCCTAGTCTCCAGACACTGTAATTTGCAAAACTTAAGCCTTTCTTCGTAAGAGCACCCCTTTTTCCATTCACCAATCTTGTTGCCCTTCTCTGTACTCGTTCCAGCATCCCTACATCCTTCTTGAAATGAGGCCTCCAGACCTGTATACAGTACTCTAGTTGTGGCCTGACCATTGCCTTATACAAGGGAATAATCACCTCCTTATCCCTGCTAGAAAAATTCCTATATATCATCGACAATACACCATGAGCTACTCTTGCAGCCCGTCTGCACTGCTCAGAAAACTTCATATCTGCCTGCACAACCACCTCCAGGTCCCTTTCATTCTCTACCACTGTCAGTGTAGTACCACAGAGTTGATACGTTGCTCTGGGGTTGCTGTTTCCCATATGTAGTACTTTACATTTGTCAATGTTAAACTTCATTTGCCACCTCTCAGCCCATCTGCTCAACCTGTCCAGATCCTGTTGCAGTAGCATAGCGTCAATAGTGTCCTTGACAACCCTGCCAACCTTCGTATCGTCTGCAAACTTGGACA
The DNA here is from genome assembly GCF_048544385.1 of Mastigoproctus giganteus. Taxonomy (NCBI): domain Eukaryota; kingdom Metazoa; phylum Arthropoda; class Arachnida; order Uropygi; family Thelyphonidae; genus Mastigoproctus; species Mastigoproctus giganteus. The sequence continues at coordinate 21,080,411 of NC_143587.1, forward strand.
TTAAGCTTGATATACCATCATCAATATCATTTATAAATACAGAAAATAATAATGGATCCAATACTGAACCCCGAGGGACTCCACTAATACCATTAGTCCACGATGAGCAGTGTCCATTGATTACCACTCTGTCTTCTCCCCCTCAACCATCCCTTTATCCATAGCAGCAATTTGCCTCCAATGCCACACTGCTCCAATTTGTGCAGCAGTCGTGCAACAGTATCAAAAGCCTTTCTAAGATCCAAGTATATAATATCAAAGTTATTCCCTGCATCCAGTTCTTTTGTGACTGCATCATAGTATCCAATCAAATTGGTCAGGCAAGACTTCCCCTTAACAACACCATGCTGTGTCTGAGCTATAACTGAAGTCTTGTTTAGATGATCCTGCAGTGCTTCTTTAACCAGTGCCTCCATTAATTTTCCAGGAACAGAAGTTAAACTAACAGGTCTATAATTACTTGTGTCGCCCTTTGATCCTCCTTTGTGAATTGGGGTCACATTTGCACATCTCCAGTCTATGGGTACTTCCCCTGAGTCCAAGGAAGCTCTCATAATTATAGCTAAGGGTTTGCTTAATTCTTTTGCTGCCTCCTTTAATATAACTGGATAGATCCCATCCACCCCAGGTGCCTTTCTTGTATTTATCTTCAACAATTTCTCCTCCACTTTACTCTCAGTTATTACAAGATTCTCTAGCTTACTGCCAGAGTTGAATACACCTCTGGCATTCCCCTCGCTGAATAACTCCTCATGTGTGAATGTCGATGCAAAATATTCATTTAGTTTGTTAGCTACCTGAGCAGGATCATCAACAGTTGACCCATCAATATCAAGTGGACCAATCTGATTCATTCCCTTCCTTCTAGAATTTACATAAGTAAAGAACTCTTTGCTGTTTTTCTTTGCATCCCTTGCCAAAGATTTCTCATAATCTGCCTGCGCCTGCCTAACCTCCTTTGTAACTTGGTTACAGATCAACTTGTATCTATCATAGGCTTCTGTGTCACGTGTTAATTTGTACAAATGTAGCCCATGCATTTTTCTTCTCTGCCATATGTCTCATTAGTTCATCTGACATCCACTTAGGCCTAAACCTTGAACAATATTTCTTAGTTGGTATGTAAAGCCTAGTAGCTTCCACGATAAGTTCTTTGAATGCTTCCCATTTTGAATTTGCTGTTGGTAACATCATCAGTTGGTCCCACTGTATAGAATTTAAATACTGTCTCAGTCCATCGTAGTCGCCTTTACGAAAGCAATAACCCTTCCCTTTACCCCTAATGGTAGTTACCTCTTTGAGTAAATCCCACTTCAGCACACTGTGATCACTGCCACCTAGTGGTTCATTTATCTGCAGATTCTTACTGCATGAAGAATCACTACTGATAATCAAATCAAGAGTATTACTCCCTCTAGTTGCCTCCTGAACATGCTGATGTTGAAAACAATCATCCAATAAATCCACAAAAGCCTTGCTAGTGTGTGAGTGACCAGCCCCCAAATTCCAGTCAATCTGGGAAATTAAAATCCCCCATTATAAGACTCTCTGATTTACTGGCCCACTCTATTTCCCTGTACAGTTTCTTATTATACTCATCAGAGTCATTAGGCCTATAGCACATTCCTACTCTCAATTTTGATCTCTCAATGCTTATGTCACACCAAACTGACTCAACACTGCACTGTCCAGCGATGTCGACTGGCTTCACTTCCTTGGATTTTATGTGTTTCTTAACTAATAGCATAACCCCTCCTCCCATCCTATCCTGTCTGTCCTTTCTGTACACATTGTACTCTCCAAATTCCAGTTCTGCATTCCTTATATCTGTGTGACACCACGTCTCTGATATCCCAACAATATCTGCCTTTGATGTTTTGAGCAATACCTCAAATTCATCAAATTTATTTACCAAATTCATAGCATTGGTGTACACGCAAGTATACATGCACCTGTTCCTATTCTTAGCTACCCTAACACAAGCCATGTGTTTACTTGTACTGCAGTGACTTCCAGCAGTCCCTGAAATATCCTGCATCTTGTTTTCCAGGCTGCTGCTGCTCATTCCAATAGAAGCAGTGCGAGAATCACTTTCAACTCTGCCAGTGGCTACTGTTAACCTATTGGTCCTTGTATTCCCCCCCAATCTAGCAGTTTTCCGACCCACCTAACACTGCCTCGATAGCATCAGCAAACATTCTTGCACCCTTTCTATTTAAGTGTATCCCATCCCTGTAGAAGCAGTCTCTCCTGTTAACAAGTACAGACCAGGCTGAAAAAAATTCTACCCCTTGAGCCTTGCACAATCTTTCCAGGGCCGAATTGATCGACAGGGCTCTCATCATATACGCCCTCCTATTGTGTCTGGGCAGAATTGCAGACACTTTCAAATTCAACCCTAATTCACAGCTTTTTTTCAACAGTGACCTGTACTTGTTAAGTAATTCAGCTGGTCTCCTACTCTTAATATCATTAGTGCCAACGTGTACAACTATATCACCTTTTGTGCCCTTAATATACATACACATATATGTATATTACAATTAATATGACAAATAAGAGTAAAGATGGCAGTTCGAAACATCCGGAAAGGTGAAAAAAAAAAAAAAAAAAAAAATCCATATCCAGTTTATTTACTTTCTGATATTTTATCTGTTTTTATTCTTTAATACAATCTTTTATATATTATATCAATTTAAGAATTAGTTATCTGCTGCTTTGCGCGATACTGTTCTTTAAATTACACCCATCTCTGTTATTCAGTCTTTAGATGGTCCTGTTTGTAACTCTGGTTTGCCATTTGCTGGCTTCAATCTTTATTCTATAGTTAATCTATTTTTTCCTTGTGGCCTTTAGTGTTGCTTGCATTGGCATTTACATTATTTTATACATATCTGCATCCTTTGCTGCTGCTTTGCGCGCTTTGGTGCATTTGTTTATCTAAACAATTTTTATCATTATGTTATCTCTATTGGTTTTAATACACTATTTATATCAATTTAAGTTTTAGCCATCTACTGCTTTGCGTGATGCTAAGCTTAAAATTACAGCCTCTCCCGTTTTATTTCTATTTTTTTTTTTTTTTTTTACATATATGGCCTGTCTGGTACACTTCTTGCCACAATTCTTCTTGTCTGTCTAAAATTTACTTTATTCTGTGTATCTAAAAATACTGTCTTAAAAACTGATTATAGAGGTCACTAGTCATCTATTTTTTCGTGGCTTTTGTCACGTTAGTAGCTGTTTTATTTGTTTTGATTGCAGCCATTGTATTGACCTCATGTATTTTTGCATCGCCATTTTCAGGTATAATATTTTTAATCTTCTACCTTTTTATAATATCCACCTTTTATCTTAATTGTATTTTCATTATAATACTGCATAGGGACTACCTTGTCCATACCTTGTAAGAGATACTTTTCCGTTTTTTTTTTATTATATTTATTTATTTATTTACATTTATAAATTTTCTCTTGCATAACTATGGGCAAGTATGGAAATGCAGTTCTTTGATGCTATGTCAGGTGTAGTCCCCCGATGAAATACCTGATTTAGCATCAATATTCACTTTGCTGACATCAGATTCTATTATTTATTAATTTCATAATTTCTTTTCTTCCCCGTTTCGGAGTACTGTATCTAGCAAAAAAATTTTCCTGCCTTTATCTGATGTAAGCTGTCATAACTTTCTTTTGACATTTTGATGTAATTTTTTTTTTTTTTTTTTTTTCAGCTTTCCGGATATTTCGAACTGCCATCTTTACTTTTATTTGTCATAATAATTATAATATACATATATTTACATTTGCATCCGTTGCTGCTGCTTTGCGCGCTTTGGTGCATTTGCCATATCCAGTTTATTTACTTTCTGATATTTTATCTGTTTTTATTCTTTAATACAATCTTTTATATATTATATATACATATATATATATATATATATATATATATATATACACACACACACACATACATATATATATATACACACATATACACACATACATATATATATACACACACACACATACATACATACATACATATATATATATATATATATATATATACATATATATATATATATATATATATATATATATACATATATATATATATATATATATATATATATATATATATATACAGTGCATTCTGGTTAATTGGGGCAGCCGCTTATTTGGGGCAAAATATGAAGAACAGAAACAAAACAAATATTTAGCCTGAATTTGTTCCGCTTATTTGGGCCAACTTGCCACTTAATTGGGGCAATGAAGGTCATGATTGAACAATAAACTATATTTAGATGGCGTGCACAAGCATCTAAATATAGTTTATTGAACAATAAGCTAATTTAGATGGTTTGTAACAAAGAGATCATGCGGGCAGCAGCCGAGTCAGTTACTGCGAGGTCGTGCTGTACAGTGGTTGTTTTACGTTTGTTCTGTGTCGTGATAATCAGATTCTGAAGAAATTTTGCTTGCAGTTGTTTTCGATCACATCCCACTAGATACATATGTATACATCTTGTGGGTTAGAATAGATTAAAAACTGTATCAAACAGTGCACTGATTTTGGTTTTCCCCCTCCCCCTCCCCCTTTTTTTCAGTACATTTAAGACCCCTGCCAAGATGCCACGTAAAGATTTGTCACTTTCAAAAAAAATTGCTATTCTTGACAAGATAAAAAGTCAACCTAATTAACATCAGTCATCGTCAGCTAGCGGAGATAATAAAGGTGCCAAAATCTACAATTTCATGACTGCTACAGCAACAAGAAAATCTTAGAGAGGAGTGGACATTGCACGTGGATTTAAAGAAAACATCTCATAAGTGAAAGTGGGAAGGCAAAGATCCAGACATCAAAGATGCTTTGAATCAATGGTTTTCCACTGTGTCTAAATGAGGAGTGTGTGTAAGCGGCCCTATGCTAAAAACCAAGTCAGAAGAGTTGGCCAAAAAGCTAGGTCACGTAAATTTCAAAGCGATGGAAGTGTACACATGACATTAGTTATAAAAAAGCACATGGCGAGAAGGACAGTGCTGATGCTACAAGTGCTGAGCAATGGAAATCTGAAAAACTGCCAGAGTTGCTTAAAAAATTTAGTGGGGATGACATTTGGGGGCACTGCCCCAGATGTGGGTACAATATTCCATGGTAGGGCGGATCTGCGATTTGTACAGAGTGAACAGCTGTCTGGAAGAAAAGTAACGCCAAGAGCAAAAGAGAAAACCAAGTGTTTTAGATGCAGAGGAAGCAATATTTGTAATGTGCTTGTGCTAAGACAGATTAGAAGTCAGGGTAACCCCCAAACGAGATATATCATTTTGCCTAGAAATCGGAGTGTTACCAAAGATAAGCATAGGAGCAGAAGAATCCTTTTTTGCAAAATATAAGACAAGACTGAGTTTTAGAAGGATTGAAATCAACTAAGTTGTCTTTGTCCCATTGGAGAATTACATGCAGATCGGCATTTAAGGAATTGGTAGCAGATTTTCGAAAAGTTGAAGCTGATTGAGCAGGGCAAAGTTTCTAAAAATGGAAAGTGGAATACAATGTGCTATCATTGGCAAAACTATGGATAGGATTTCCAATAGAAGAAGGTCATTAATATACAAGAGGAAAAGAGTGGGGGAAAGAACTGAACCTTGGGGGACACCAGCATTAGTGGAGAAGTTAGAAGACAGAGAGCCATCTACATTCACACTCAGTGAGTAAGCAGAGAGAAAACTGGATAACCATTTACAAAAAACAGTTGGAAAACCATAAGATGGAAGCTTGTTTAGAAGACCTTTATGCCAAACATGATAGAAAGCCTTTGAGATGTCAAGAGCAACTGCTTGTGTTTCTCCGAACTTTTCTATTGAATTTGTCCAAAAATGAGTAACATAAACAGAATATCACCAGTGGATCAACACTGACGGAATCCATAGTGGCAATTGTTGATCAGACGGAAGGTTTCTAGGTAGTTTAAGAGTTGGCGGCTAATAGATTTCTCCATTACTTTAGAAAGAGTAGAAGTAATCGCAATGGGACGATAATTGGATGGGAGTGATTTGTCATCCTTTTTAGGAACTGGCTGGCTGGATATGAACCAATTTTCAAGCAGAAGGAAAACCACTTTTGGAATAAAAGTGAAAAAAGCGGCAAAGAACCGGAGTAAGTTCAGGAGCACTGGTTCTGAGAACAAGTGGAGAAATACCATCAGGACCTGGAGCTTTCTTAGCATCAAGATTAGTCAAAATCCTTCTGATGGAAGACCACAGGAGGCATTGAATGGAGCATGTTGGGAATGGTGGGAGGTGTTTTACCAAGATCAGCAGCGCCTCCGTAGCCAGGTGGTCAGGAGCAGCAGTGCATAGCACACGCTTCTTGATTAGACCGGAGTTCGAGCCCACGATCACCAAATACAGAGGATATTGTTATTTTTTTTTGTTATTTGGTTTTTAGGAGCATTAGCAACTAAGGCCATATTGCTCCAGGAATATGCGGTGGTCATTCCCTTGACCTTTCCGCATCCTCCGTATTTGGTGGTGACGGGCTCAAACCTCGGTCTAATCAAGAAGCATGTGCTACACACTGCTGCTCCTTCCCACCTGGCTATGGAGGCGGCCCAGACAGAGGATGTGGAAAGGTCAGGGAATGACGACCGCATATTCCCAGAGCAATATGGCCTTAGTTGCTAATGTTCATAAAAACCAAATAACAACAACAACAACCAAGATCATTAATACATGAGTTGGAAGAAAAATGGGAGGCTAGCAGGTCGGCTTTATCCTTGGCTGAAGTGACAATAGAACCATCTGGTTTTGACAGAGGTGGGAGCAGAGATGGGCAAAAGTTGCGGCCAATAGCTCTGGCAAGAGACCAGAATGCTCAGCTACCATTAGGGCAAGTAGCAAGTTTTCTACTCTTAGCCTGTTCAAAATCTAGTTTGGACTGATTAATAATTGCTTTACAATTTTTGCGAGCTTTGGTGTAGGCAGAAAATGAAACTGAAGATTTGGAAGCAAGCCAATTACAATATGCAACATTCTTCTCTTGAACAGCCTTAGCATATTTATTGGAAAACCAAGGTTTAGATAAGGGATGAGATTTTAAAGTGGAGATTGAATAAAGGATTCCATTCCTACAAGAATAATTTCACTGACCCGATCTGAGCAAACGTTGACATCAGAAGTTTTGAAACAGTAATCCGACCAAGGAAATGAAGAAAATAAATCTTGCAGGTCATCCCATTTTGCATTCTTGTAATGCCAAACAACACACGGTTGGGAATAGCCATGAGATAAAGGCTCCATTGGAGAAGAGATAATCACCAAGTTGTAATCTGAGGTGCCTAAAGGACCACTCACTTTGACCATGTACTTAGAAGGGTTGTTTGTGAGAAAAAGATCAAGTGTGTTGGCTGTATGGTTAAGATTGTCTGGTATTCTGGTAGGTAAATGAACAATCTGTGCGAGGTCATTAGAAATTGATAAAGCCTCAGCATCTCAACCAGCTGGGTCTGTGTGACTAGAAAACGGAAGCCAGCTGGAGTTGTGAACATTAAAATCACCAAGGAAAATTATCTCACTGTTAGGAAAGTTGGACTGGAGAAAGCCAAGTTGCAATGAGAGGAAGTCAAAGAGTTTCAAGTGATTAGTAGAATTGGGAGAACGGTAAAGACAACAGATGAATTTAATAGAATGAGGTAGAGAGAGAGATTTTAAAACAGAGAAAATCAAAAAGAGGAGATTCCAAATTACCAAGTCGCTAACAGGGCATATCGGAATGGACATATGCACAAGTACCACCTTTGAGGCGAAAGGAATCATATAGCAAATAATTTGGGCAACTGAGGTGAGCAGTGGTTGAATCAACCGATAACTGAGATTCTGTCAGAAAAAGTACACGGGGTTTGGCAGACTGTAAGTGGAAATGAACATCATTGAAATTAGAAGTGAGACCCCTAGAAAGTGTTTGGGATCTTTTTGCAGATAAGATCTAAACCCCCTGATACAACTACAAAAGGATAACAGGAGTAATAATATATTAATAGAAGGCAATTGAACTGATTTGTTTCTTTTATTCATATTCACATGTTCAGCAACTTGAAATCAGTTGAGTCTCTCAATTATTTCAATAATAATAATAATAATAAAATTATTAATCTGAAAAAATTCTATTGAAATCATGACCACATCAGTTTTACTATTCCTTCACTACTGCTTTGACTTCAATCTCCATTATTGTTAAAATTTGAGATTTATCAAAATTTGAAATAAAATTTAGCTGTAAAAATATGTATCTCTCACCATTCAGTAGTACAGTGCACACCCACCCAACCGACTTTTTTTGGCACAATTGATTATTTTAAAACTTTTTTAATTAAAAAAATAATAAAAGATCTTAAAATGAAAATAATTTTCAAATAATAAAGGATGAACAATCTTTATTTCAAAATTTCTTTTATTTTTTTCTTAAAAAAAGATATACTCAATGGTGGCTGTCTTTATGTTAGGTGAAACTATGTTCAGTCAACTAGTTACTCTTGACATTTTCAATGCTTTCAATCAAGTATGCCATAAAAGTGGTTATAGTGATGGTGAAGAGAATGACAGAGAAAGAAGAGGGTATACAGAGTATTGAGGAGACAATGAGAACATATTTCTCTTTCAGGAAACAGAAATATGTTCTTTATGTCTTCTTTGGGAAACAGAAATATGTTTCAACTAATTAACTTTTAGTAAACATATAATTAATTTTTAGTAAAAGTTTAATATAAATTCCTTTGTTTAGAGCATTGTATTTTTATAATTTCATTTTCATTATGTATAATTAGATCACTTACTAGTTATAGTTCATAATACAGCCCTGCTGCAAACAAGAAGAAGTTTCATTTCTTAAAAAATTAAAGTTAATTTATTAATCACTAATTAATAAATTAACTATATTAACAAATATGCCAGTGGAACTGCATTGAAATAAATGTAATGCATAGGAAAATTTCAACCAGTATTCCACAGAGAAAACCAGCATACATGACGAAACTCTGATAAAATCTTTGTATGTAGCTACTTAACAATATACTGCCATTTCTCACCTACTGGTACAGTCTGCACTGAAAAATTGTCATTATCTCTCAGTAAAAAAGTTGCACACCACTACTATTAAAGAATATTGAAAGTAATATTGAGCATCATGTGGCATTTTTATTGAACTGCTGTAAAAACCCTAGGGGCTACTGGTCAAAATTACCTAAGAAATCTATTGCTAGAATGTTAATTTTTTTTTAATGAAATGTATTACAGCTGTATTCCCACTTTTTAATGTGCAGTACCATAAACTGAATTCTGTATATGGACTCGCTATAGTACTGTCTTTTTTTTTTTTAATACTGGGAATATGTTTGGAAAGTATAGCGTTGCTAAGTGAAGAATGACAGTGGAACTGCATCAGACAGTCCAAATAAGTTTGTAAATATTCCTCAAGAGCAGCTGTGAGTGTACTAGCAATATATCGTGCCATCTGTCCCATTAATCCATAGCCATCACAAGTCTAATTAGTATTACTGTAATGATGTTTGCCTGCCTTAATTGCAAATCCCAAACCTATGGAAAAAAAGCACAGTATATGGTGTGTGTCAGGTACCTTTGAAAGTGTCCAATTCGGGAAAGTTAATTATCTTATCCCACTGTATAAGGCAATAGTTAGGCTGCATCTTGAGTACTGCATGCAGGTCTGTAAGCCTCATTTTAGGAAGGACATGGATCTGTTTGAATGGGTGCAGAGAAGAGCAACAAGATTGATGAGAGGAGAAAAAGGGTACTCTTACTAGGAAAGGCCTCAGTTTTGCAAATTGCAGCATCTGGGGACTAGGCATCTGTGAGATCTAATTTAGGTGTTTAAGGCCTTGAATGGACTGAATAAGCTCAATGCTGATGGAATCCTTCCTCTTGCTCGGACTACATGCATGAGGAGACAAATTCAAATTGAGGAATAATGGTTGCAGGTTGGATGAGTAAATTTTCCATCAGCCAGAGGATCATTGTTGGAACAAACTCCCATCTAGTGTTGTAGAGGTGGCTAGTTTGAATAAAATCAAGGAAGAATGAGATAAACTGTTAGAAGAGGAAGGCAGGTGAAATGGGAAATGTCAGCTTTTATTTTTATTATTATTTTTTTTTAACTTTTTTTTTTTTTTTTTTTTTTTTATGAAAACCCCAAACACGAAAGGCATCAAAATCTATAGTACTTAGTACCATGCATGGGTTGAAGGAGAAGTATGGGGGGGAGGGGGATGCCGGAAACTTTGCTCTAGAGACTAAACATGGGTTTCATCACTTCAAGCCTCCAATAAGCAAAGTGGTGGTATTTGACACCGTATAAGCTTGCTTTGTTGCACTATTTGCCACTAATAATATATGAAAAGGACACATCTTAAAATGCTTGTGTCTATATTAGAGAGTGTCCATTTTGTAGAGGTCCTTTAACATGTAATTTCTAATACTCTTCTGGCTGTGATCCAAGTCTGAGTGTCCACAACAAGAGGTGTTCCTTTTAGAGAGGTGTCTGTTAAGGGAGGTTTCACTGTATTACCTTTTGTCCCAATATAATCTGCTAATCATTTTTCTGTCCTTCCAATCCACTCCTACCTTTCCAATATATTTAATAATTTAACTCAGTCTACCTGTTCAAAAGCCTTCTCCAAATCTATAAAATATATACTATAACTATATAATATCACTGTAGATACACCATAGTTTACCCATAAATTTGAACTATGTATGAAATGTAAAAGGCATTGTTTTAATTGTATCTCTTATTGTGGGTGCCTTCACAACGAGATATCTGGTATTGCACTACTTCAAATAAATAAATAAATAACGCTTCTCTAGTAGAGAAGCGTTATTTATTTGAAGTAGTGCAGCAATACCAGCTATCTTGTTGTGAAGGCACCCACAATATGAGATACAATTAAAACGATGCCTTTTACACTATATATGTAGTTTGAATTTATGGGTAAACTATGGTGTATCTACACCGATATTACATAGTTAATTACCTAAACCCATAAGAAATTATGCCTTGTGCATTTCATCTTCTAATAAAATATATACAAGGTTGTTAAAATTAAAGTATCCCTATGTAGAGGGCTATGGAGTGAGTTCTCAGGCTCGTACTGAAGATAAATTTGGATAACAGGTACAATAAAGAATGCGCTCACCATTTATTGGGAAAAAAAATTAGTTACAAAATTAGTTGTCACTATATGGCACTGTGGCAATACAAATCACTTGAACAGTGCTACAATTGTTCAATGTGTCCTCCACTTTGGTCAACAACAGTTTCCATTCGAAGAACAGCATTTTCTACAGCAGAACGTAACATGTCAACTGGAATAGCCAGCACATGACATCTAATGCTGTCCTTCAGATCTGCCAGAGTTTGACATCCTTCCTGATACACCTGGTTCTTCAAAAAACCCCACAACTAGAAGTCGCATGGGGTGAGGTCCGGTGATCGGGGTGGCCAAGATGTCTGGATACAATGAATAATGACCCATTCTTCTGTAAAGTGTTGCCATTGCAACTTTGGACACAACGGTGGATGTGGGGTGGTGCACCATCTTGAACAAATATGGTATCCTGAAGGCACCCACGTTTTGCAGCTCTGGTATTGCAAAATTTGCCAACATTTCATAATATCGCTGTCCACTGATGGAACAGGTGCAGGGTCCAGTCAGTGTTACTTGTTCAAAAAAATATGGCCCAATCATGAATGTGGCCATAAATCCACACCACACTGTCACTTTTGGAGAATGCAACAGGATCACTTGGATAACTCGAGGGTTTTCTGTTGCCCAAATGCGACAGTTGTGCGTATTCACTTGTCCATTTAAGCAGAAGTGGGCTTCATCACTCCAAAGGATATTCCATGATCAAGTGATATCCACTATCATTCGTGCCAGAAACTGAAGTATGTATGTGAAATGAATATCTGCATCACCATGCTTTAGTGTGGTAGCACAAGTGTGCCAGCTGTTTCTCGTGAAGTGGACATTCCGTATTCCACTGTAAGGCTAGTAATGCATCCAGTGATCCAGAGATTGACTTGATAAATCCATGACAGCCATAGCCACATCTTCAACATGAGAGGAGTCCACCCGTTTTCGACCTCTACCTGGTTGAACACCAAGATGTCCTGTAGCTCCAAATTTCGCAATCATTTTGCGGACAGCACAAACAGTAATAGGTCCACGCGTTATGTGCTTCTGATGCCGGAATTCTCTGATAGCCGCAGCTGCATTGTTGCTGTAGTGCAGGTAAACATCTACTGTATGATTTTGAAGAGACTGCTTTGCTTTTATACAGTACAGTAGAGCTGAGTAGTGCCGTTGTGGCAATAACTTACAATTATGCAAATAACTTACGTTATTTGCATAATCATGACTAAGATAGTTACGCGCTATACAGAGGCAAATTTTGAAACTAATTTTTTTTTTATCCCGATAAATTGTGAGCGCATTCTTTATTGTACCTGTTGTCCAAATTTCTCTTCAGCACGAGCCTTAGAACTTGCTCCAGAGACCTCTACATAGGGATACTTTAATTTTAACAACCCTGTACATATGCCTTTGCTTACTTCAACATGTCTTCCTCAACTTTCTCCCACCCATTGCATTCCTTGTTCCCCTCCTGAAAACAAACTGTCTTTCTCCCACATTTTCCTCTATAAAATACATAGAAACCAGCAAAGAAAGTTCCTAAAGGTGGGAAGAATTTAAGAAACACTGAATGCTCTAGGAACAGGATCACAGACACAAAACAGTTTCACTAGAGGATGATCACACCTCCATCCACCTTTTTCAGCTGGTCAGATGTTGGCAAAAAAATTCCTACATTGGCCCTCGTTAATGTAGGAATTTATTTTGTCAATCAATAGCGCATAAAAATATACATATTATATAAAACTAATTATTGTTCAGTGACAGTTAATAACAATTAGAACGAAATATGAATAAGCTTTAATTGAAGTGATACTCAAGCCTGAATGGATATCATCTTCAAAAGGCATGCAATTGTAGATCTCTTCTCAGTACCTACCACTTGCTAAATTCCCATTCACAAAAATAAGGTCTATACAATTACTGATGTACACATCATACTATTATTACTACTACTACTCTTTCAAATGAAGGTATATTAAGAATCAATTTGTAGATCAAATCTTGCCTCATCCGTAAAGTGCACATTACTCTATATGTGAACATCCCAGGTCGGGTGTTGTCAACTTCAACAAGCTTTTCTCAGCACTGAAATTAAAGGTGTGCGGACTGTGGACCTTTATCCTTTTTAATGTGTCAAATGCATTATCATCATATTAAGCTTATTAAGTTCCTTTATTATTAATAGATATCAGAGCTGCAATGGCTCAAAGTTCTTTTATTATTAAAAAAAATTACTTAAATATCATTACAACTAAAAATACCACACCTTCAAAAACTAGTATGTATAAACAGTTATATAAATTACCTGAGAATAGGAAAATTCCAAGCCAGTGATAGAGAACATGATCTCTCCTGCTGTGATGACAATATATTGAGGAATCAATAGCAGCATACTTACAGAGTTTGGCTTTACAACAATATGATTTCTCTGAATCTAAATAAACAAACAATTATGGATAAAAATATATGACTAAAAGAAATAAACTGAAGTGACACAGATACAAATAATTCATGGCATTTTTGAAAAGAGAGAGAGAGAGAGAGAGAGAGAGAGAGATTAGTTATTGAGGTACAAGTAATATTAACATTTAGTGATTACTGCATTTGACAGCATATAAGATGCACTTTTTTTCCGAAAAAATGCCTTGAAAAAAATTACCCTGTGTCCTATATGTGGAAGTGAGCCCTGTCGGGGCAAGTGGGCAGGCTGTATTTTGCCATTCGGTCAATAATTTCATTTCTGAAGGATAACGAGACATCTTAGGATACTTTTGGACTTGCAGAGTTGTTTGGAATCAGTTTCGAAAGCCAGGGAACACAGGAAAAGCCTTAGAAGGCGACAGAAGCTTCAAGATTCTTCTCCAGGTTTCTCAATAGTTTGCTGATCCTTTAAAAGGTGGCATGACTGGCAGGCCAGTTAGTTCTGTGCAAGCTTTCGTAATGTTGGGTGTGTCTCCATGTATGGTAGTGTACTTTAATTGTGTGTGAAGTGACTATAATCATGACAATGAATTGTAATCATTGTGGGTGACTGACTGAAATAAAATAAAGAACGGTGTTAATTGTATACCAATTGTTTTTAATCAGAACCCCGTTTTGTAACAATATTGTTTAATCTTGGCGTTTGACATTATTTTAAAATATTTTACTCTCAGAAAATGGCTGCAGGAGAAAAGAGGTTGAGTTACATTATTGGATATAAACTAAAAGTAATAGATCATGCTAAAAAAAAAATGGTAACAGAGCTGCACAAAAGTTTTTTTTTGGGCCACTCCCCAAGGAAAAAATTATACGTGTCTGGCAGAAGCAAGAAAAAGAACTTCAAGCTGCTAAAAAAAAGTAAACATAACTTTCGTCATCCCACCCCACATTGGCCAGAACTTGAAGAAGATGTAAAAAAGTGGGTAGTAGATGAAAGGAATTTAGGAAGAAGTGTTTCTATGAAAATGGTTATGCATAAGGTCAGGATATTAGCTGAAGGACAAGGAATTCCGAATGTTTTGGGAAAAGAAGGTTAGTGTTACTGATTCATGCAAAGGCATGGTTTATCAATGCACACAAAAACATAAATTACACAAAAATTACCAGCAGATTATGAAGAATTTCATAAATTTGTAATAAAGGCACAAAAACAAACTTCTTTTGAACTTGTCCAAATAGGAAATATGGACGAGGTCCCACTAACTTTTGATGCATCATCCAACAAAACTGTGAATATCAAAGGGTCTAAAATGGTGTCAATAAAAACATTGGGCATGAGAAAACACATTACACACTTTTGGCCTGTTGTGCTGATGGCACAAAATTACCAGCATTTTTAATATTTAAAAGAAAAACTTCACCTAAGGAAAAAAATTCCACAAGGTGTATTTGTTCATGTTCATCCAAAAGGATGGATGAATCTGGAATGAATTTATGACTCCAAAAAATATGGACAAGGCATTGTGGTGGTCTCTTAAAAGAAACCATCTCTTCTCATTTGGGACCAGTTCAGAGCTCATAGAACTGAAGTCATTAAAAAGAGGGTGAGGGAATGGAATACACAGGTAGTTGTCATTCCCTTTGGACTGACAAGCCAATTGCAGAAAAATATGAGAGACTAGTGGAACAAATGGATGGGAGAACCCAATCATGACCTCACACCCACAGGAAGAATGAAGAGGCCCACCACTGCACAGGTGTGTGAATGGGTTAAGGAATCTTGGAGAAATATAAGTGGTAAAATAATTATAGTCTTTCAAGAAGAGTGGAATTAGTTTGTTATTTCGTTTTTAGGAGCATTAGCAACCAAGGCCATATTGCTCCGGGAATATGCGGTGGTCATTTCCTGACCTTTCCGCATCCTCCGTATTTGGTGGTACCGGGCTTGAACCCCGGTCTAATCAAGAAGCATGTACTACGCACTGCTGCTCCTTCCCACCTGGCTACGGAGGCGCCAGTGGAATTAGTAATACCCTTGATGGCACTGAAGACACTGCATTATTTGGAGACAGTGATACCAACATTAGTGAGGAAGAGTTTTTGGGATTTGAAGATGATGATTTTTTTGGTTTTCAAAATGACTGAACTTTACTTTTGCAGAACACTAATGTTTTTTTACCATTCCCTCACTGTCTTTTTGTTCATTTTTAATTCTAGTGGTAGTTTGCTTCATATAAAACATTTTCTAATGTAGCTAAGATTCTTTTATTTCTCTTTTAAATTGCTGTATTAGTAAATGAATAATAATAATTAAATAATGTATTATTATACAGTATTAGTATTTTTCTTACTGTTCTGATCACATGTTTAGGATAAGTTTTTTTCTACTATACACATCAGAATAAATATTAAATGTCTAAATACAATAAAACTTTTTTTCTTTAATTTTCCTTTCTAAAATGGGGCTGCGTCCTATATGCCCATGCATCTTATATGCCATCAAATATGGTATATAATACATGAACTCTGTTTCTGATGATTCTCATTTATATCTAAAATTTATATCACTTGAATGGTTTCTGTCAAAATAATCAAAAAATTTGGAAACCACTCATTGTCTACAGCTGCACTTGATCACAGCAAACTGCATGTACTACCCTTATTGATGAGATATATTGCTACATCACAATAGTGAAGCAGTCAATTATGCAACTTGGTGGCAAAAGAAAAATTTATTTATTTAATTCTAAGTAATATTATATTCTTGATTTCTCATTAAGACCTCTTTAAGTGAAACAATGTGTTTGAGATGCAGTACCAACAATTAAGATCATAGAAAATCATATATTCAGTAGTTTATTAGGGTAATATACATGATTAATTAGTATTTGTACAGGCAACGCCTGAGACTGGCCAGCTCACAGCTTTTGAAAAGATATTAAAGCACTCTCTCCACCATTGGGATTCAAATGCAGTCTTTTTAAATGGGTGGAAAGAACTAGCCTTACAATTATAACATAAAATTAAAAATTAAAAAAATTAACTCAATTAAATGATATAATTATACCATTCAATTATATCAAAATATATTATGTTTTTCACTAAAAATACTTTTTTCTTATAACAAATATGAAATTACATATGTAGCACACTGAAAAAAGTTTCTGAAATGAATTATTTTTCTGAAAATGTGTGAATGGAGTAAACCTTAAACATTCTTTTCAAAGTAGCACAGTTTGGTGGATATGCATTTGTTTTCCAGCAATTGTAAAGTTGTGGAAAATCCAGGAAGCAGTTTTGTGCCACTTATTTTTTGTGCATTCTTTGCAGCATCTTGCATAAGAACATCTTGTGCATCAACATCTTTAAACCAGAAACCTTTCAGCAACTTGTTTACCCTTAAAAAAAAAAAAAACCCTGCATAGTACAACATCTGGTGAGTACGGTAGGTTCTCCACAACACTACCATTTCATGTTTAATGAGGTACCATTTAAACAAAATGCATTACCATGCAGCAGAATCCCCTTGAGCTCATTTCCCAAATTCAAGATTCCAAATCTATAGAGAAATAAGGTAAAGTCTATTTCTACAGGGATTTGCAATATCAGAGAAATAGGCTACAGCCCACTTCTCTAGCCTTTTTCTTTTAATCATACCTCTCAGATAATAGTGCACTACAATATACAGCGTTGGATTATGTTCAGAATTTCTTGCCTTGCAGCACTGTTAGTAACTTACTCTGATACCACTTGGTTTGTAAATCATAAAAACAGTCTCATCATCTAGGATAATTTTCTAAAAAAATCCATCTCTTTTTAAAGAAAATCATGAAAACCAGAATGTGATGAATGTGGAATGCAACTGACACCTATCCCAACAATTTCTAAACATGTCAGAATTTGCATTCTACTTTCATATAAGCATGTCAAATATAATGTGACATTTTACATTCTCTTATCTACATGCTATTGCAATATTTTGACTTTTTGAATGTATCTTACATATTTTGCAAAAATATATCAAAAAACCAAACAAAAACTTACCACTGTGCCATTTAATGATGGGGATAAAACAATAATATAGCCACCACCCATACGCATTTTAAAGCTGTCACCCATAGCTTCAGTTTTGTTTATTGGTGAATAAATATTATAACTGGAAATAAAATAAATATATGAATGTTTTTATATGACACTACACATTTTTTTCATATCTAAAAAGAATCAAGCAAGAAAATAAAAAAATTACATTTCAGAATTTACATCTACTCAACCTTAAGTTTTATCATTTCTAATCTGTATATAAGATTTCAGTATCCATCAAACACTTAGTGTTATTATTTATTGATAGCCAGGACACTATCAGAATATGTAGTTTTGAAGCTGATAGACCTCATTCCTTCAAAAATGAGGGAATGTAATTTTTTTTTTTTTTTTTTCAGTTTTCTTCAC
This sequence comes from Mastigoproctus giganteus, assembly GCF_048544385.1. Classification (NCBI taxonomy): domain Eukaryota; kingdom Metazoa; phylum Arthropoda; class Arachnida; order Uropygi; family Thelyphonidae; genus Mastigoproctus; species Mastigoproctus giganteus. Next base: position 21,098,496 of record NC_143587.1, read on the forward strand.
AACAAAAATACAGCTATTGTAGGATACAATTTTAGCATGTTTCTCCTAAAAATTAGAACCTTTCTTCAAATTTTATTCTGTTAGAAGGGTGACTTAGTAAATATTATGAAAAACAAACAAATACTTGTTTGTTTGGTTTTTTTTCATATATTTTAAATGTTATGAAAACATACATAAATGTTTTCCCATAATAACATACATAATCCTTAAAAAAAAAAAAATGTATCTATAACATCGATTGGCAGCTCAATCTCATTTTAGATCTCAAATAAACTTATCAGTTCTTTATGTTACTGACATGAAGAACTAATCTAACCCAGACCATCCCAAATAAGTGACACAGCCATAAAGCTGCAATTTTGTAAACTTTATTTTTTATTATTAATTACAATTTTGCATCTCATTTCCCAAATGATACTTTTGCCTGTTAATCACACATCTTTCTTTAATTATATAATATACTGAATTATTACTAATGCCAAAACAAATGTAAAAACTCACCTAGAAGACACAGCTTCCACATACTTTGTAACTCCAATATTGTCAGATGTATTAAGAATAGGCAGGTTATATGAAAATGACTTATCTGTACTTTTAATTTCAAAAGTAGAATTTTCTGGCCATTTGTAGTGACTGTACATTATACGAATATTTGATCCACCTTTATCTGGCTTTTTTATGGAATCTTCAGTCTGTAATATAAAACAACACAAAAAGTTTTTGTTTTTATTATATATTTAGTAACAAGCCTATACAACTAAACAATACAGGGAGAGCAAAACAGAATGAATAGAAATGAAAATCTGGTACAGTAAACCACCACTTTAATTGAACCTCAATTTCATGGATTTTGGGAATAATGGAGAGTTATCCACTGAAATCAGCTTTTCATCTGTATGGTACTGGGTGCCATACAGAAGAAAGTACTGTATTTGTATCTGTATGGTATCCAGTACCATACATTCACCTCTACCACACAGGTGAATGTATCCAGTACCATACATTCACCTGTATGGCAGAGAATTTTCAATGCAGTCCACATAATTTTTTTATATTTATATTCATATAACTGCTGTGTGGATAAAAATTTTAATTGTACAATTTCATAACAGTGTACCTTAAGAAACAAGAAATTTCCATCTTCATACGAAACCAACAAGGACTCAACACTGGCATCAGTAGTAAGAGTGTATGATGTAGATGTATTCTCACCAGTACAGTCTACAAGTTTGAAGGTAAAATTATAAGGTTCGCCTTTTGAAATATATTTGATTTGTTGCAGCTGAAAGAGAAAACATATCAGCTGTAGCATCACAAAATATGAAAATAAGAACAAAAAGCTAATAGTAATACTGAAATTAATATTAGCACTGTTTTAGTGATAGATAAGTAAACCATTACCAATTTTTGAGTAATTTTTTTCTCTCTCTCTCTTCCTATGAAATAATGATTCAAAAAATGAAAACCAATTGACTAGTGAGAGAACTTGTCACAGTGCATCAGGGAAAGGTAAGGAAAAAATCGCTGAATAATCAACAAAGGTTCAAGAAGAAAGATTCAATTTGGAAAGGCAGTATAGGAGCACCTGAGATTTGTACAAGCAGGGAAACTGAGAAAGGAAGTTTCAGTATACAGCCAGGCCTCACATAACGCAAGTTCAATTAACGCGATTTTCAGTTAACATTATTTGAAAAACATTATACCACTTTTCACTTTACACGATGCAAATTTCCAGTTAACGTGATCTTTTTTTTTTTTTTATGCGATAGTTGAAAAAGATTTGAATCGCGCGTTAAGCTTACCGCGAGTCGTACAGGCAATAAACAAACGTTTGCCTGCTGCCCGCCTCGGTGTGTTCCATCAACCATCAGAAGAAGACGTGTTACTTGTTTGTCTCCTGCTAATAAAGTCAATGCACACTTGCATAAAAATTCAAATTTTTAAATGAGCCACATGAAAATGTTACCGCGAAGGAGATAATGGTAAAAGAATTAGATGAAATCTTTCATATTGCATAGAACCTCAAACAAAAGGTTTGAGGTTCTCTGCGATATTTATTTCACCAGGGCCCAGAGAAGATTGTTGTCGGCTATTGGAAATTGATTGATGAAAAGAGAAAGTCAACACTGTTCAAATATTTCCGCAACAGTCATTTCTTCATTGTATATTTTATGTCAGAGGTTCCCAAACTTTCTCACGGCGCCCTTAGTGTCTCAGTAATTTTTTCAAGGCACCCCCAGACCAAAAGAAATACCTAACAGTTCCGTTTAGTAGTTACTTCCAAACAACTTAATAAGAAATGCTGAAACTGTGAACTACCTCGAGCTAGTAGTTCGCACGATGTCCGACAGATGTCGAGTATCGCTGTGTTTCCCTCGAAAATTTTAAATATTCTGCGATGCACAGTTTGGGAACCGCTGTTTTATGCAATAAACATTTAATTCCATAATTATTTTGTCTTTTACATTGTATACAGTTAAAAAGTTTTTTAAAAGGTATTTTTAAAATTCTTTATGGACATTCCAGAAGGTCAAGGACCAATTATAATTTTTCCTATTGATTATTATATTTGATTAACACGTTTCCGTTTTGCACAATGCGCTCGCGGGACGAATTAATTGCGTTAATCGAGGCCAGCCTGTAATAAAATTTGGCATAGTTCTAATAAATATTGAAAGGTGAAAATAACCATAACTGATAGGTTCCTTAAATTTGCCCTATTTTTTTTGTACATCAATTACTCAGATCATATCACACCAGTTAATATGGTATTTCAGTTCACAAGGTTTTTTCATGTAATATATTCTAGTTTTCTGGCCAATTTACACATGTAGAGAGCAGGCTGTGATAAGAAATCAAAGCAAATACCTCAGAATCCAAACAAAATGAATGGTAAAAAAAAATCAATGACAAATTAATCTTTTAATGCAACATTTTAATTTTAAATTATACTTCATATACAGCTGCAGGCAGCAACCCATCCGGTAGGTATGTTTTTTGGTGAGGAGAGATCACATTTCTAATAGGGAGAACTGAGGTAAGGGGCTACTAGTCCACATACAACTTGTAAAAAACTTGTAAAGTCCACATACAATATGTAAAAAAGACCTTAAAATTTCTACAGCAAATGTGGAGGAATTTCATGCTAGCTGCAATGGTGCAAAACTGAACAACTTACCAACACAGAAATTAAGTAACGAAAATATGAACAATTTGTGATGAAAAATAACAGAGGTAAAAATGCTGGCCTTATATAATAAACATGTCACATGATCCAAGAAGGTTACAAAATACTAACATGGCAAATTACATAGATAGTAAACAGTAAATTAAGAAAATAAAAAATTTCTGAACAGAAAGAACAAAAAAACAATCTTAAACAAGGTTTAACAAGTTTCACACTGTTATTATATCTAACAGATAAAAATTATATGAAATGACTATATTACCTATATATATATATATATAAGTATAAATTTTCTTCTAATTGTAGAAATTATTACTTACATCTGTAGTTTGCAAGGTACCATTGAAATCATCACTTGCTACAGAGAAAGCACAATGTCCACCATTAATTAGAAACACCTCACTCATACCCGATGGTGGTGGCACTGGAAGTGTTGACTATTTAAAGAAATATGCATAAATTTTTATTTCAAATGATCATCAAAAAAGTGTATTTTTGAAATAGTTAACAATTAATGAATTTGAATGAATTAATGAATAACAATTGATGAATTTGAGGTATTGCTCAAAACATCAAAGGCAGATATTGTGGGGATTTCAGAGACGTGGTGTCACACAGATATAAGAAATGCAGAACTGGAATTTGGGGAGTACAATGTCTACAGAAAGGATAGACAGGATAGGAAGGGAGGAGGGGTTATGCTATTAGTTAAAAAACACATAAAATCCAAGGAAGTGAAGCCAGTCGACATCGCTGGACAGTGCAGTGTCGAGTCAGTTTGGTGTGACATAAGCATTGGGAGATCAAAATTGAGAGTAGGAGTGTGCTATAGGCCTAATGACTCTGATGAGTATAATAAGAAACTGTTCGGAGAAATAGAGTGGGCCAGTAAATCAGAGAGTCTTATAATGGGGGATTTTAATTTCCCAGATATTGACTGGAATTTGGGGGCTGGTCACTCACACAGTAGCAAGGCTTTTGTGGATTTATTGGATGATTGTTTTCTACATCAGCATGTTCGGGAGGCAACTAGAGGGAGTAATACTCTTGATTTGATTATCAGTAGTGATTCTTCATGCATTAAGAATCTGCAGATAAATGAACCACTTGGTGGCAGTGATCACAGTGTGCTGAAGTGGGAGTTACTCAAAGAGGTAACTACCATTAGGGGTAAAGGGAAGGGGTATTGCTTTCGTAAAGGTGACTACAATGGACTGAGACAGTATTTAAATTCTATACAGTGGGATCAACTGATGATATTGCCAACAGCAAATTCAAAATGGGAAGCATTCAAAGAACTTATCGTGGAAGCTACTAGGCTTTACATACCAACTAAGAAATATTGTTCAAGGTTTAGGCCTAAATGGTTGTCAGATGAACTAATGAGGCATATGGCAGAGAAGAAAAATGCATGGGGTACATACAGATTAACACGTGACACGGACGCCTATGATAGATACAAGTTGATCTGTAACCAAGTTACAAAGGAGGTTAGGCAGGCGAAGGCAGATTACGAGAGATCCTTGGCAAGGGATGCGAAGAAAAACAGCAAAGAGTTCTTTACTTATGTAAACTCTAGAAGGAAGGGGATGAATCAGATTGGTCCACTTGAGATCGATGGGTCAACTGTTGATGACCCTGCTCGGGTAGCTAACAAACTAAATGAATATTTTGCATCGACATTCACACATGAGGAGTTATTCAGCGAGGGGAATGCCAGAGGTGTATTCAACTCTAGCAGTAAGCTAGAGAATCTTGTAATAACTGAGAGCAAAGTGGAGGAGAAATTGTTGAAGATAAACACAAGAAAGGCACCTGGGGTGGATGGGATCTATCCAGTTATATTAAAGGAGGCAGCAAAGAAGGTAAGCAAACCCTTAGCCATAATTATGAGAGCTTCCTTGGACTCAGGGGAGGTACCCATTGACTGGAGATGTGCAAATGTGACCCCAATTCACAAAGGGGGATCAAAGGCTGACACAAGTAATTATAGACCTGTGAGTTTAACTTCTGTTCCCGGAAAATTAATGGAGGCACTGGTGAAAGAAGCACTGCAGGATCATCTAGACAAGACTTCAGTTATAGCTAGGACACAGCATGGTTTTGTTAAGGGGAAGTCTTGCCTGACCAATTTGATTGGATACTATGATGCAGTCACAAAAGAACTGGATGCAGGGAATAACTTTGATATTATATACTTGGATCTTAGAAAGGCTTTTGATACTGTTGCACATGGAAGACTGCTGCACAAATTGGAGCAGTGTGGCATTGGAGGCAAGTTGCTGCTATGGATAAAGGGGTGGTTGAGGGGGAGAAGACAGAGAGTGGTAATCAAGGGACACTGCTCATCGTGGACTAATGTTATTAGTGGAGTCCCTCAGGGTTCAGTATTGGGGCCTTTATTGTTTTCTGTATTTATAAATGATATTGATGATGGTATATCAGGCTTAATGTCCAAGTTTGCAGACGATACGAAGGTTGGCAGGGTTGTCAAGGACACTACTGACACTATGCTGCTGCAACAGGATTTGGAAAGGTTGAGCAGATGGGCTTCGAGGTGGCAAATGAAGTTTAACATTGACAAATGTAAAGTACTACATATGGGAAACAGCAACCCCAGAGCAACGTATCAACTCTGTGGTACTACACTGACAGTGGTAGAGAATGAAAGGGACCTGGGGGTGGTGGTGCAGGCAGATATGAAGTTCTCTGAGCAGTGCAGACGAGCTGCAAGAGTAGCTCATGGTGTATTGTCAATGATATATAGGAATTTTTCTAGCAGGGATAAGGAGGTGATTATTCCCTTGTATAAGGCAATGGTCAGGCCACACCTAGAGTACTGTATACAGGCCTGGAGGCCTCATTTCAGGAAGGATGTAGAGCTGCTGGAACGAGTACAGAGAAGGGCAACTAGATTGGTGAATGGGACAAGGGGGTTCTCTTACGAAGAAAGGCTTAAGTTTTGCAAATTACAGTGTCTGGAAACTAGGCACCAGCGGGGTGATCTGATAGAGGTGTACAAAGCCTTGAATGGTTTGAGCATGCTCAATGCTGATGGGATTCTTCCTCTAGCTCAGAAAAATCACCTGAGAGGGCATAAATTCAAATTGAGGAAAGACAGATGTAGGATAGATGTGCGGAAATTTGCCTTTAGCCAGCGGGTGGTTGGTGGGTGGAACAGACTTCCATCCCTTGTCGTGGAAGTTGATAGCCTAAATAAGTTTAAGGCTCAGCTGGACAGGTATTTCAAACGAACAGAGGGGTGAAGTGGAAGTGGTTATTTTTATTTATTTATGTTACTTTTTTTTTTTTTTTTTTTTTTTTGGCTGATGCTGCATAAGCTTGCTTTCTTGCATCAAATGCCTCTACTAATGCTAATGCTAATGCTAATGCTAATCCAGCCCATAAAATGAAATACTACTAACCAAGTTAATTTCAAAATGACTTTAAATTATAAGGTTACTTATAAAAGCAAGATTCATGTTTTTATCTTAACCTTTTCTGGGATGAGTTTCTTGATCATGTGGGGCCCAAGCACAAAGTTTTTTGCTGGTGGTAGGCTCCGTGGAGTGAGATTCTTCATGAAATTTTGAAATTCAGAAAAATGAAATTTTGCATAAATACTTTTAAATATTAATTTGTTCTTATTTTTTTCTTAGTTGCTCCAATACTGTAATGAAATTATTTCATCAAGTCAAAATTTAAAAAAAAATCACAAAAATTCATAAAAAACTCAGTTACTTATTTTTTGATGTAATACTATATTACTATGCTGTTGTAATCATTAATTGTTACTGTTTATGTATCACTTGGTTCAATTTTATCAACTTCTGGATCTGAATTCCAAAAACGTTTGGCTTTCATAAGAAAGAGAACAGGAGAGTAGGACACTACAACTTCAAATTAATTAATGAAAAAATCAACTATGATACATTAATGCACCTAGAACTGAAAATCAGTTCCAGGTGCATTAATGTATAGTTTTTATATTTTTAGTCTTCCACCATCTGAAAGGGATCCTCTGTAATAATAATAAAAAAAAAATACATCATTTATTATTAACATTATGCCTTATTTTTCAATGTAATGTAATCAATGTAATCTTATTCACGAGTGGGTGTGGAGATTTAAAGATGGTCTACAGAATTTAGATAATGTTCCAGAGTCAAACAAAATATGGCATGTTATCACTGTTGAGTGCACTGCAGAAGCAGAAAGTCTTATATGAGAAAATTATTAATTCAAATCAAAAGGGACTATGAAGCCCAATACATCCTATTTTTATAATATTCTTAAATTATAGGAGAAAACCTAACCTCATACCTTTATAGTAGGACTGTTAATCTCTCGACACTCAATCATGAATGATTATAATATGAACTTACCCCCCCCCCAATATATAGTCATAAATAGATCAAGTTAAAATAGCTATTAATTAAAATAATCATGCCTTCAACTCATATCACGTCAAGGGAATCGGAAAGAATTACTACAGAATGATGGCGGCCACCAACCTCCAAAAAACCAACCAACATCACAAGCCGTCATGAGAATTGAAAAGCAGTTGTCGCAAAATTCTAAAAACGACGAAACAAATAAATTAATTCACACATAAATTAAACTTTAAAACCGTTTTTTTAACTTTTAAGAGACCACCTTATTCGGTTTGTTACCGTGTTCACAAGAAGTACAAAAGTGATTCGCGAATGATATCCCCCCCCCCCTGTTTTATATAAAATTAATGACACCTGACATGAGACTATTTATATAAACCAATGTATGAATTTCTATTCATGCATGCGTGCATGCATGAAAAAAAAAAAAAAAAAAATGCATGCGTGCAAGCGTCCACGAGTCCGAAATATTATAAGGTATGCATATATTAATAGAGCTAACATTTAATCTCATTTCTAATGTTTTGGCAATTAATAATTTAAAATATTCCCGCTGTTTATTAAGAACCTTCGATTCATTAAAAAGGAATCACATGTCCATCTGTGATTGCATGAAATGCAAGCTCTGAGGCACCCGTCCTACCTGCCCTAACTGATGCCACATGCTCTTGTATAATTACCGAAAGTAAATTTTGGGTCGAGCCAATATAAGTAGAATTGCACTCACCACAAGAAATATAGTAAACAATATTGTGAGCTTCCATGGTAGGAACTACATCTGTCCTACATTTCATTAATTGTGAGGAGAGATCACATTTCTAATAGGGAGAGCTTACTCATGGGTTGTGGAACAATCTTAAATTCAGTGTTCTTAAATACGTTAATAAATTGTCTATACTAATGTTGTATATATGGAACTTTAATAAAATGTTTGTGATCCATCCTGTCATTTGTTGTACCCGTCTCTAATTTATACTTCGCTTGTTGACTAATCTGCATAATGGTACCTAATGAATAACTCCTATTTAAAAATCTTGTCAGATCCGTAAGCTCATCCAATAAGGATTCTTGAGTAGAACTGTATCCATATGCATTATGAAACTGATTAAAAATAATGCTCCTTCTGTATGTAAAAGGGTGGTAGCTCGAACGGTGCAAAAATTTCCCAGTATTCGTTAGCCTATAAATTTTAAAAAATATATTTCATTAACCATGGTTAAAGTAAGATTTAGAAAATTTATGGATTTGTGATGTGGGATTTCCATTTATAAAGTGAACTTAAGTCGAGTATGAATGTTATTAAATGTCTCCAGGACCTTCTGTACTATATATTTATTAGAAATTATTACGATATCATCAAGATATCTACCGTAGAATGTTATATTAGGGAGATGTGGAGTTAAGTATACCTGCTTGATCTTATTAATTACAACTTAATTATACAATTTAATAGCAAGTTAACTGAGTACAGGAAAAAAAGACTATATTTCGATGGCCATTTTAAAATCCCTCTGTTACTGCTGGAAGAATGCAGTAACAACTCTTTTCAGACAGGTCAAACTTCATAAAATAGGATATTCTATTAGACCTGTTGTTTCTTACAGAAACACAGCATTTGCACCCCTCGCGGCACACCTTTACAACATCGTTAAACCTGTGTATGTAACATTAAAGTTTAGTTTAAAGAATTCGGAGATGTTTTTCAACCAATTAAAAGAAAAAAACGCTGAATGGAGATGACGAATTATTCTCTTTAGATGTCGTTTCCTTGTACACCAATGTACATGTAGAATATGCCCTTGACGTAATATGGGACCTTATCAATGGTCAGACTATTTGTTTAAACATGTCACATTTACCCAGAAGTGAAATATTTTATTTGATTAAATTTATTGTACAAACAAATTATATTAATTTTCAAGATAAAATATTCAAGCAGATTTTCGGGTTACCGATGGGACTTAGCTTGAGTGGATTGGTTGCTGAAATTTATCTGAATAAGATCGAGCAGGTATACTTAATGCCACATCTCCCTAATATAACATTCTATGGTAAATATCTTGATGATATCTTAATAATTTCTAATAAATATATAGTACAGAAGGTCCTGGAGACATTTAATAACATTCATACTCGACTTAAGTTCACTTTAGAAATGGAAATCCTGCATCAAAAATCCATAAATTTTCTAAGTCTTAATTTAACAAGGGTTAATGAAAAGATATTTTTTAAAATTTATAGGAAGCCAAAAAATACTGGGAAATTTTTGCAGCACCATTTGAGCTACCACCCTTTCACATACAAAAGGAGCATTATTTTTAATCAGTTTCATAATGTATATGGATACAGTTCTACTCAAGAATCCTTATTGGATGAGCTCACGGATCTGACAAGATTTTTAAATAGGAGTTATTCATTAGGTACCATTATGCAGATTAGTCAACAGGCAAAATATAAATTAGAGACGGGTACAACAAATGACAGGGTGGATCACAAACATTTTATTAAAGTTACGTATATACAACATTGGTATAGATAATTTATTAACATATTTAAGAACACTGAATTTAAGATTGTTCCACAACCCATTAGTAAGATCCATGCTGTCTTGAAATATAGGACAGATGTAGTTCCTACAATGGAAGCTCACAATATTGTTTACTATATTTCTTGTGGTGTTTACAATATTTCTACTTATATTGGCTCGACCCAAAATTTACTTTTGGTAAGGATACAAGAGCATGTGGCATCAGTTAGGGCAGGTAGGACAGGCACCTCAGAGCTTGCATTTCATGCAATTACTGATGGACAAGTGTTCCCTTTTAATATCAATATCTAGTTCCTTTTTAATGAATCGGAGGTTCTTAATAAACAGCGGAATATTTTAAATTATTAATTGCCAAAACATTAGAAATGATTAAATGTTAACTCTATTAATATACGCAGACCTTATAATATTTCGGACTCATGGACGCTTACGCTTATGCATGAATAGAAATTCATACATTGGTTTATATAAATAATCTCATGTCAGGTGTCATTAACTTTAAATAAAACAGGGGAAATATCATTCGCGAATCACTTTTGTACTTCTTGTGAACGCAGTAACAAACTGAATAAGGTGGTCTCTTAAAAGTTAAAAAAACGGTTTTAAAGTTTAATTTATGTGTGAATTAATTTATTTGTTTTGTCGTTTTTAGAATCTTGCAACAACTGCTTTTCAATTCTCATGACAGCTTGTGACGGTGGTTGGTTTTTTGGAGGTTGGTGGCCGCCATCATTCCGTAATTCTTTCCGATTCCCTCGACGTGATGTGAGAGTTGAAGGCATGATTATTTTAATTAATAGCTATTTTAACTTGATCTATTTATGACTATATATTGGGGGGGGGGTAAGTTCATATTATAATCATTTGCGATTGAGTGTTGAGAGATTAACAGTTCTACTATAAAGGTATGAGGTTTTCTCCTATAATTTGAGAAAATTATTAGAGAATTAAATATAAACTTAATGATGCAGTGTATACAAGGATTGGTTTCATGCATAATGTTATCTGCATGGAGGTAGATTGTAAAGTATGTATGTGTTCAGCAACGTGGAAGCTGACAGATAAGTTAAAACACATGCAGCATCCTAATGATCTGTTATAAATGAGTCATGGGTGCATCTCTTCCAGCCTGGAACAAAATTAGCTAGAAAGAAGGGGCACTATCGACTAAAAAACATAATTTTGACTGTTTTTGGGACATAAAGAGTATTAGCATTAGCATTTGATGCAAGAAAGCAAGCTTATGCAGCATCAGCCAAAAAAAAAAATAAAGTAAAATAAATAAATAAAAAATAACCACTTCCACTTCACCCCTCTGTTCGTTCCAAATACTTGTCCAGCTGAGCCTTAAACTTATTTAGGCTATCAACTTCCACGACAAGGGATGGAAGTCTGTTCCACCTACCAACCACCCGCTGGCTAAAGGCAAATTTCCGCACATCTATCCTACATCTGTCTTTCCTCAAATTGAACTTATGCCCTCTCAGGTGATTATTCTGAGCTAGAGGAAGAATCCCATCAGCATTGAGCATGCTCAAACCATTCAAGGCTTTGTACACCTCTATCAGATCACCTCGCTGGTGCCTAGTCTCCAGACACTGTAATTCGCAAAACTTAAGCCTTTCTTCGTAAGAGCACCCCTTTGTTCCATTCACTAATCTTGTTGCTCTTCTCTATACTCGTTCCAGCAGCTCTACATCCTTCTTGAAATAAGGCCTCCAGGCCTGTATACAGTACTCTAGGTGTGGCCTGACCATTGCCTTATACAAGGGAATAATCACCTCCTTATCCCTGCTAGAAAAATTCCTATATATCATTGACAATACACCATGAGCTACTCTTGCAGCCCATCTGCACTGCTCAGAGAACTTCATATCTGCCTGAACAACCACCCCCAGGTCCCTTTCATTCTCTACCACTGTCAGTGTAGTACCACAGAGTTGATACGTTGCTCTGGGGTTGCTGTTTCCCATATGTAGTACTTTACATTTGTCAATGTTAAACTTCATTTGCCACCTCTCAGCCCATCTGCTCAACCTTTCCAGATCCTGTTGCAGCAGCATAGTGTCAGTAGTGTCCTTGCCAACCCTGCCAACCTTCGTATCGTCTGCAAACTTGGACATTAAGCTTGCAGCTGTATCTTTTTGAAAGGGTGAATAGTGAACAGTAAGGGGTACTGAAAGTTTCTTAACAACCACCTTTAAGCCAGACATTGGAAGCAAGCAGCATGGATTGCTGTCCAGGGTACTGCATGAATTGCCTCCTCAATTCTATACTTACTAGACTTTTCATCAGGCAATTATGACCTGTTTGGCCTCTTGAAAGGCATTCACTCTGACAAATCTGTTTTCATACTGACCATGAAATGCAAAAGTGGTTCAGTGATCAATTAAAAAATTTATTTTTAAGTTAGCATTAGCATTAGCATTAGTAGAGGCATATGATGCAAGAAAGCAAGCTTATTCAGCATCAGCCAAAAAAAAAAAAAGAAAAAAAAAAAAAAAAAAACAACCACTACTCCCATTTCACCCCTCAATTCGTTCGAAATACCTGTCCAGCTGAGCCTTAAATTTGTTTAGGCTATCAACTTCAACAACAAGCGATGGAAGTCTATTCCACAAACCAACTGCCCGCTGGCTAAAGGCGAATTTCCGCACATCTATCTGACATCCGTCCTTCCTCAATTTGAATTTATGCCCTCTCAGGTGATTATTCTGAGCAAGAGGAAGAATTCCATCGGCATTGAGCATGCTCAAGCCATTCAAAGCCTTGTACACCTCTATCAGATCACCTCGGCGATGCCTAGTCTCCAGGCTCTGTAATTTGCAAAACTTAAGCCTTTCTTCGTAAGAGCAACCCTTTGTTCCATTCACTAATCTTGTTGCCCTTCTCTGTACTCGTTCCAGCAGCTCTACATCCTTCTTGAAATGAGGCCTCCAGACCTGTATACAGTACTCAAGGTGTGGCCTGACCAATGCCTTATACAAGGGAATAATCACATCCTTCTTGAAATGAGGCCTCCAGACCTGTATACAGTACTCAAGGTGTGGCCTGACCAATGCCTTATACAAGGGAATAATCACATCCCTGTCCCTGCTAGAAAAATTCCTGTATATCATTGACAAGACACCATGAGCTACTCTTGCAGCTCGTCTGCACTGCTCAGAGAACTTCATATCTGCCTGCACAATTACCCCCAGGTCCTTTTCATTCTCTACCACTGTCAGCGTAGTACCACAGAGTTGATACGTTGATCTGGGGTTACTGTTTCCCATATGTAGTACTTTACATTTGTCAATGTTAAACTTCATTTGCCACCTCTCAGCCCATCTGCTCAACCTTTCCAGATCCTGTTGCAGCAGCATAGTATCAGTAGTGTCCTTAACAACCCTGCCAACCTTTGTATCGTCTGCAAACTTGGACATTAAGCCTGATACACCATCATCAATATCATTTATAAATACAGAAAACAACAATGGACCCAACACTGAACCCTGAGGAACTCCACTAATAACATTAGTCCACGTTGAGCAGTGTCCATTGATTACCACTCTCTGTCTTCTGCCACTCAACCATCCCTTTATCCATAGCAGCAATTTGCCTCGAATGCCACACTTCTCCAATTTGTGCAGCAGTCTTCCATGCGCAACAGTATCAAAAGCCTTTCTAAGATCCAAATATATAATATCAAAGTTATTCCCTGCATCCAGTTCTTTTGTGACTACATCATAGTATCCAATCAAATTGGTCAGACAAGACCTGCCCTTAACAAACCCATGCTGTGTCTGAGTTATAACTGAATTCTTGTCCAGATGATCCTGCAGTGCTTCTTTAACCAGTGCCTCCATTAATTTTCCTGGAACCGAAGTTAAACTAACAGGTCTATAATTACTTGTGTCAGCCTTTGATCCTCCTTTGTGAATTGGGGTTACATTTGCACATCTCCAGTCCATGGGTACCTCCCCTGAGTCCAAAGAAGCTCTCATAATTATGGCTAGGGGTTTGCTTACTTCCTTTGCTGCCTCCTTTAATATAACTGGATAGATCCCATCCACCCCGGGTGCCTTTTTTATGTTTATCCTCAACAATTTCTCCTCCACTTTCCTCTCAGTTATTAGAAAATCATCTAGCTCACTGCCAATGTTTACTTCACCTACGACATTCCCCTTCCTGAATAACTCCTCATGTGTGAATGTGGATGCAAAATACTCGTTTAGATTGTTAGCCACCTGAGCTGGATCCTCAACTGTTGAACCATCAACATCCAGTGGACCAATCTGATTCATCCCTTTCCTTCTTGAGTTTAAATAGGTAAAGAACTCTTTTCTGTTTTTCTTTGCATCCTTTGCCAAGGATTTCTCATAATCTGCCTTTGCCTGCCTAATCTCCTTTGTGACTTGGTTACAGACCAACTTATATCTATCATAGGCTTCCACGTCACCCATTAATTTGTATGTATCCCATGCATTTTTCTTCTCTGCCATATGTCTCATTAGTTCATCTGACAACCATTTAGGCCTGAACCTTGAACAATATTTCTTGGTTGGTATGTAAAGCCTGGTAGCTTCCAAGATTAGTTCCTTGAATGCTTCCCATTTTGAATTTGCTGTTGGTAACATCATCAGTTGGTCCCACTGTATAGAATTTAAATACTGTCTCAGACCAGCATAGTCTCCTTTACGAAAGCAAAAACCCTTCCCTTTACCTCTGATGGTAGTTACCTCCTTGAGTAAATCCCACTTCAGCACACTGTGATCACTGCCACCCAGTGGTTCATTTATCTGCAGATTCCTAATGCATGAAGAATCACTACTGATAATCAGATCAAGAGTATTACTCCCTCTAGTTGCCTCCCGAACATGCTGGTGTAGAAAACAATCATCCAATAAATCCACAAAAGCCTTGCTAGTGTGTGAGTGACCAACCCACAAATTCCAGTCAATATCTGGGAAATTAAAATCCCCCATTATAAGACTCTCTGATTTACTGGCCCACTCTATTTCCCTGTACAGTATCTTATTATACTCATCAGAGTCATTAGGCCTATAGCACACTCCTACTCTCAATTTTGATTTACCCATGCTTATGTCACACCAAACTGACTCAACACTGCACTGTCCAGCGATGTCAACTGGCTTCACTTCCTTGGATTTTATGTGTTTTTTAACTAATAGCATAACCCCTCCTCCCTTCCTATCCTGTCTATCCTTTCTGTAGACGTTGTACTCCCCAAATTCCAGTTCTGCATTCCTTATATCTGTGTGACACCACGTCTCTGATATCCCAACAATATCTGCCTTTGATGTTTTGAGTAATACCTCAAATTCATCAAATTTATTTACTAAACTCCTAGCATTAGTGTACACGCAAGTATACATGCACCTGTTTCTATTCTTAGCTACCCTAACACAACCCATGTGTTTACTTGTACCGCAATGACTTCCAGCAGTCTCTGAAATATCCTGCATCTTGTTTTTCAGGCTTCTGCTCATTCCAATAGAAGCAGTGCAAGAATCTCTTTCACCTCTGCCCGTGGCTACTGTTAATCCATTAGTCTTTGTCTCCCCCCAAGCTAGCAGTTTTCCGACCCACCTAACACTGCCTCGATAGCATCAGCAAATATTCTTGCACCCTTTCTATTTAAGTGTATCCCATCCCTGTAGAAGCAATCTCTCCTGTTAACAAGTACAGTCCAGGCTGAAAAAAATTCTACCCCTTCAGCCTTGCACAATCTTTCCAGGGCCGAATTGATCGACAAGGCTCTCAGGTATGATGGCACTGATGAATCACAGAAAGACAAAGATATGTTTAATAATAGTATAAAAATTGTGATGTGAAGCAATAAATTATGCTACAGCAAAACAGTTATTTCTATTTGAGTCATTCTCAAAAAAATTTAGTTCTTCTAGTTATTATAGAGATATGCAGTTTGTACTTAAAAACATACAGAATATCAATGACTAAGTGAAATGAGTTTCATACTAATAGCATTAAAATAGCATAATGATGGAAGATGAACGTATTCTGCATCTGCCAAAAAAAGAAAAGTATCTCATATTCCCATTGTCAAAAAAATGCCTTCCTAATTTCTTCTTGAATTTCATTAAACCCTATGCTTCTCTTGCATGCAACTTGTTCCAACATTTCTAAGAAACTACATAAAACAATTTCCTAGAAATGGCTTTCTTAGGGTCTCACATGATTACTCATTTTACACAATAGATCTTCACTACCTAAAGGATAAAGAAGTGGCCTGTAGTGACGTGAATGTAGCTTGATACATGTAACACAGAGAATCAAAAACATATCATTTTGATTCAGTTATGGCTGAAGATGTATCTTCTGACAACAAACAATAAAATATATTGCTACAAATAAAAACATACTCACTTCTAAATGAAGCTGTACAAAGCCAGCAATAACAAAGGAAGCAGCAGCAAGTAGTCCACCTGCAGTGATCCTCTGAAGAGGTCTATAAATGTAAGTTATATATATATATTAGATAAAAATATCTACAAATATCTAAAAAAAATGTAGACAATAATTTCAAAGCTGTAAACACTATGTTGTTATTTGGATTTTTTAGGAGCATTAGCAACCAAGGCCATATTGCTCCGGGGATATGTGGTGGTCATTCCCTGACCTTTCCGCATCCTCTGTATTTGGTGGTCACCGGCTCAAACCCCAGTCTAATCAAGAAGCATGTGCTACGCACTGCTGCTCCTGCCCACCTGGCTACAGAGGCACCAATAACTAAGTAGGGCTCATTCTCTCACAGTAACAGTCTGTGACATTTATCTCATATATTTGAAGTTGAGTGCATGCTTTATACATACTTTTCTTTTCAAGGCCAGGAACTCTGGGGAGTAAGATGGACATTAGAAAATGTCCCTGCCAGACACTGCCTTAGTCCTGGTTGACTTGATAATAGAGAATGTAAAGTGGATCCACAACTCCTTTTGACTCTGATGGCAAATATAGCATGCTTTGTTGCATGGTCATTTAGAATTGTTGTTTGTTGTTTGGTTTTTAGGAGCATTAGCAACTAAGGCCATATTGCTCCGGGATATTGCTCCGGGAAAGGATTCAGAACCCGATTGGGTTCTGAATCCTTTTTCAAGTACAAACACAGAAGAATCTCCAAAATTACAAGAAGAACTGATAGATGTAACAACAAATGAAGAATTGAAATTTAAATTCAAAGATGGCTACCAACAATTCTGGCTGCAAAAGCAGATACCTACAGTTTATCCTGGATTATGGGCTATAGTACAAAAGTTTTTAATTGCATTTCCTTCATTATATTTAGTGGAACATGGGTTTAGTGCAGTCGCAAATTTGTTAACAAAAAAAAGAAACTGACTGCAAATAGCGAATCGCGGTGATTTAAGAATACTGCTGACAAAAATAGAGCTGAGGATTAATACATTGATAGCAGTGCACCAGGTTCATCCTTCTCATTAGGATCATTTTTAATGTTATTCATAATTTTTATTTTCATATTATCCTTCATTATCTTAATTTTCTGTGTTTAATGTGAATGTTACTATTGTTGATTTTAGTAAATAATTTTATAATTTCAAGCTTCAAAGTATCTTATTTACATCTTTATTTACTATATTTTAAGACGTAGGTAGATATATATAGTTACATAAAAAACACAAATTTTTTACTATATCTTTCTGTTTGTTCGCTTAAAGAAGGTAGATTTCCAGGGGGGGGCACTGAGTAATTTTTTTTCTGAAAAGGGGGCAGTAGGACAAATAAGCTTGGGAACCTATGACCTAACTAAACATCATTGCTGACCAGGTGCACCCTTTCATGGCAATGGTCTTCCCCTCTGGTGGTGCCGTCTTTCAGCAGGATAATGCGCCATGCCACACCACCCGGATCATTCGAGACTGGTTCACGGAACATGAGGAAGACTTCCAGGTATTGCCCTGACCTCCAAATTCCCCAGACATCAATCCCATCGAGCATCTGTGGTTTGTGTTGGAACAGCAACTCCGATCTACTGCATCTCAACCATGGACCTTACAGGAGTTAAAGGATCTGCTGGTTACGTATTAGTACCAGATACCACAAGACACATTTAGAAATCTTGTAGCATCCAGGCCTCACCGGGTACAAGCTGTTTTGGCTGCACGTGGATGAACAACCTCATATTAGGTAGGTGGTCATAATGTTTTGGCTCATCAGTGTATAGTTATAAACATAATTAAACAACATTAATAAATATTATTATTTTTCTTTATTTTTATTTCAATTATTTTAACAGTATTCAAATTTTAATCCCTTTTCACACTTATGTTCAACTCATGTTTTCCCCTACATTCCTGTAAGGTCCTCCATGATGTTATAATGTTCTATCACTTGTTTGGAGTGGTCTAGGTTATGTTGGTGATTGGAGGAATTTTTAAAGACTTCTTCCCTTTGGGTTTTAGTAATTTAATTTTGGTCAGAGGGAGTAGTGTCCTCTCATTATTTATTTCAGATTTACTGAAATAACTATATATATACTATATATATATATATATATATATATATAGTAAAAAATTATAATAATTATAATCACCTTCATAAATCCAGATTTACTGGAATAACTAGTGAGGTCCATAAAAAAGACTTTACAGACCCAGTAAAAGTGGTCTGAAAAGTCTTTGAGAATGGACATTGCATGTACCAGTATGATAATGTCCCAAACCACAAAACTAGACTTATAAGCACCTTGTGTGAGGAGAATACTATTATACTAATATATGTACAACTGGCCTTGTACCTCAAAATTCTGACCCAACTGTGAATCTCTTAGAATAAGCCAGAATGGCAGATCATTACACAGCCAACATGCATATTGGTCTGCGATTCTACATCCTTAGAGGTAACACACATTGACCACTGCAGGAGTATCATGATGTCACAATCATGTGCGGGGAGAATCATTAGTCCCCTAATGCAGCTATCCCCATCTTTCTAGCTAACAAGCTGGATATGTGATTATTATTATTTCTGTATTATAATCACCTTCATAAATCTGAAAGTTAACACATTTGTTACCACTTAAATGTGTGAGAACCCATTCAATATGCCTTAATTTTCAGAATGTTGAAAAAAATCAACATTCTGACAAAACCATCATTCTGAAAACTCATACACTTGTTTGAGTGCCTCCGTATCCAGGTGGGCAGGAGCAGCAGTGCATAGCACATGCTTCTTGATTAGACCGGGATTCGAGCCCATGAGCCACCAAATACGGAGGATGCAGAAAGGTCAGAGAATGACCACTGCAATATCCCTGGAGCAATATGGCCTTAGTTGCTAATGCTCCTAAAAACCAAATAACAACAACTTGTTTGAAAATTAAAAGTTTGGAATTTGTTGCTAAAAGCAAACGCTTACTTTGTGCTGAGCTGTAAATCAGAACAAATCTTAATTTTATAAAAAGTTTATTCGTGTACATAAACTAACATCGACACAAGAAAAGAACAAACAAAACTGTGTGCCAAGTCTATAAACAAAAGCCAAGCAAAGCACTGAATGAATGCTTTGCAAGATACTGCAAAGCATTCATTCAGTGTGCCAGTACTGAATAGTTGTTAATTTCATGTGCCTTTATGTTTATGGCACTCGCTGGTTGACTGCTCGTGTGTGTTATGGCACAGTGCCCGGGTGCATTTGAACTCGGATATGCATTGCAGCTCACTCCTAGTGCTGTTTTAGGCTTATATGCGTAAAGGCAGTAAATGTGTTAATAGTATTCATTATCTTCTGCATTTCTTGTTTTTGAAAATCCTTTAAAGGCTTTGTGTTTAATACAAGTAAAGCCAACATCCTACAAAATGCAATTTAAGGGCCTTTATTTAATGCCAGTAGTGTTAGGCTAAAACTCTTGACATCAGGATATTCACTTGCAATGTATTTTAAATAATTATTTAATTAAAAAAAATTGTTGTTTTGTGCAAGTTTATATATAAAATATAATTCATGATATTGAATACAGATTCTGTAAATAATGAGTATAATCATGCACTTTTTCCACAGATAGACTCCATATGTGCTAAACATACAACAGACAAAAGGCGCCTCTGTAGCCAGGGGGGAAGGAGCAGCAGTGCGTAGCACACGCTTCTTGATTAGATCAGGGTTCGAGCCCGTCACCACTAAATACGGAGGATGCGGAAAGGTCAGGGAATGACCACCGCATATTCCCGGAGCAATATGGCCTTAGTTGCTAATGCTTCTAAAAACCAAATAACAAACAAACAAACAAACAGACAAAATTATGTTTAGTTTAGGTTGCTTCCTGCATTAAATCAGAGCATAACAAGTTACAGTTATAATAAGAGACTAAATTTCAACATTAGATGAATATCTGTAATTGTATCACTAGATAATTAAGTATCATCATTAATTATCATCATCACTAACAGTGTACACATACACCCTCTATTCATAAGTAGTTGCATAGCCTTGGTTTTCACGGCAGAGTTGTAAGTCATGAGCCTAACATAACACTTGCCTGACCAATTTGATTGGATACTATGATGTAGTCACAAAAGAACTGGATGCAGGGAATAACTTTGATATTATATATTTGGATCTTAGAAAGGCTTTTGATACTGTTGCACATGGAAGACTGCTGCACAAATTGGAGCAGTGTGGCATTGGAGGCAAATTGCTGCTATGGATAAGGGGATGGTTGAGTGGCAGAAGACAGAGAGTGGTAATCAATGGACACTGCTCAACGTGGACTAATGTTATTAGTGGAGTTCCTCAGGGTTCAGTGCTGGGTCCGTTGTTGTTTTCGGTGTTTATGAATGATATTGATGATGTATATCAAGTTTAATGTCCAAGTTTGCAGATGATACAAAGGTTGGCAGGGTTGTTAAGGACACTACTGACGCTATGCTGCTGCAACAGGATCTGGAAAGGTTGAACAGATGGGCTGAGAGGTGGCAAATGAAGTTTAACATTGACAAATGTAAAGTACTACATATTGGAAACAGTAACCACAGAGCAACGTATCAACTCTGCGGTACTACACTGACAGTGGTGGAGAATGAAAAGGACCTGGGGGTAATTGTGCAGGCAGATATGAAGTTCTCTGAGCAGTGCAGATGAGCTGCAAGAGTAGCTCATGGTGTCTTGTCAATGATATACAGGAATTTTTCTAGCAGGGATAAGGAGGTGATTATTCCCTTGTATAAGGCAATGGTTAGGCCACATCTTGAGTACTGTATACAGGTCTGGAGGCCTCATTTCAAAAAGGATGTAGAGCTGCTGGAACGGGTACAGAGAAGGGCAACAAGATTAGTGAATGGAACAAAGGGTTACTCTTACGAAGAAAGGCTTAAGTTTTGCAAATTACAGAGTCTGGAGACTAGGCACCGGCGAGGTGATCTGATAGAGGTGTATAAGGCTTTGAATGGTTTTGAGCATGCTCAATGCCAATGGGATTCTTCATCTTGCTCAGAATAATCACCTCAGAGGGCATAAATTCAATTTGAGGAAGGACGGATGTCGGATAGATGTGCGGAAATTTGCCTTTGGCCAGCGGGTGGTTGGTTGGTGGAACCGACTTCCATCACTTGTTGTCGAAGTTGATAGCCTAAACAAATTTACGGCTCAACTGGACAGGTATTTCGAACGAATGGAGGGGTGAAATGGGAGTGGTGTTTTTTTTTTTTTTTTTTTTTTGGCTGATGCTGAATAAGCTTGCTTTCTTGCATCATATGCCTCTACTAATGCTAATGCTAATGCTAATGCTAATATGCGGTGGTCATTCCCTGACCTTTCCGCATCCTCCATATTTGGTGGCGATGGGCTCGAACCCCGGTCTAATCAAGAAGCGTGTGCTATGCACTGCTGCTCCTTCCCACCTGGCTACGGAGGCGCCTGGTCATTTAGAAGCTAAGAGATTGGTCAGATTGGGTATCTTTGGAATATCCCCCAAGCTTTGCTCTGTTTAAGCTTCTTTTTTTGCTGAATTTTGAATTCTACTATAGTTTTCAAAATGGTGGAAACTGGGTAGATGTTTTTAGAATTGCAATTGCAGCTGCATGGACAATATTTTCTATAATGTATATCATTCAATCACTGATAGGTTCCTGACTGACTACAGTGATATTAAACTCTGCCACATGTCAGAAAGTATTAAGATTATTATTATTATTATGTATGGTGCAAGGAAGCCTGAGGCTTATGCTGCACAAGCCAAAAAAAAAAAAATTTCTGAATTACCCTGAGAGAGAAAGGAAACAAGAGTCAGAAGTAGAAGAAAGAGAAGAATGATGATATCCAGTCGGACCCTGGGTGTGCCAAGCCTATACTCACCAGATGTGAGCCCCTGTTATTCTTTTCTTCTCTGTATGAGGTTTATTAACTTCAGGAGCCATAGTCATTAATTAAATTTAAAATAAATGTAAAACAGCAGTATCATCTGTGATGTGAGTACAGAATTCACTTTGAAAATGGCGAATGTAAACAAATACAGTAATTACGTGACTTGCCGTTTTCTTTTTTTTCGGCACTGCTGTATAGACATCTGTGCTGTATACATATATACGTCTGATCTCAATGTGCCGTTATTTCGATAATACTTTGTCTAGAGCAGTATTTCTCAACCGGTGCTCCAGAAGTACTCATCATTTAGGATTCTTTGACAAAAAATGATTTTTTACGTAAGTTATTTACAAGGATTGTTTGTGTAAATGTGAGTGAGATCTGATTTAGTCATTTTCTGGATCTTTCTCTCACTAATATGCTATAGTAGTTCTATATTACATTATGCTAATGTTATTAAGTTAATTTTCTAGATCGTTTTTACACTAATATTTAATGTAATATTTATATATATTAAAATGTAAAAAAGAATGTACATATTTTTCTCGTGCTCCACCGAAATTGGGAAGAAATACTTTGTAGTGCTCCATGGTCTACTGAAGGTTGAGAAACACTGGTCTAGAGAAAGCGGAAGTCATTGTTAATCAGTAGAACCTGCGATGCTATCGTACAGTTTCACATCATCAACAAACAGTGCCATGGGGACATGCATGTAGCATGGATCTGCGATGCTATCGTACAGTTTCACATCATCAACAAACAGCACTATAGAGACGTACATGTAGCATGGATATGCAACTAGGAAGATCGTTTGTATAAACATTAAATTATAAGGGCACTAGTGGAGATCCTTGGGGATGACCACTCGAGCAGAAGGAAGACATGTAGTATCCCTAGTTAGCAATAAGAGTAAGTACACGATGAGTAAAGTTGCTTTCCAGCCAAGTCAGGAGGCATTTCTGAATACCATCGATTTTGAGCTTGCCAATTAAAGTTCATGAAAGATCTGTCTAAAGGCGCTTGAAATACCTGTTGTATCAATATGCTAACCATCAATAATCACCAATCTAGTTCAATACCATCGTCAAGGTACTGAACTAGATTGGTGATTATTTATCTATTCTCAAGGTTGTTCTAATCAGTCTTCTATTGGGATAACCTAAAAGGAGGATGTAGCCTCCCACTAAGCAGGTTGAGAAAGGAAGTGATCACTTCCATGTGGGTTCTCCTCCACTTTCTAAGTGAAGGGAGGAGAGAAGAGCAATAGAAAGATCAATGGCAGAAAACGTACAGGTAGACATGAGAAAGAAAGTGCTAGCTTCCACATTTAGAAGGAGAGGTCATTGTCAGTGAGCATATAATCTATGGCACATTCCCTTCCATCAATGTCAGCACTACCCCACAGGGTGTTATTTCCATTGGAATACCCAAGAAGTATACAGAGGAAGGCAAATACATAATAAGATCCTCAAGGTTTGTCTGGGAGATGTTAGTTCCAGACAGCAAATAGATGGAGCAGAATGTTAATAAAAACCAGATTGTAAGACAACGTGCTACTGCTTCTATGTTGGCTGTAAGGGATATGGTTTGAAATGGGTCTGGTTGAAATGGGGTCTGCAGCTCTCCCATGGGCAGGTCCATCCTTACATATGATAATAATCAACCTCCTGCAAAAGCAGGAACCAGTTTATAAAAGCAAACTAGTTCATGCTTTTGCAAAAGTCGATGTTCAGTATTCCGCTGGAAACCACAACAATTCCATGATAGGAATTTAGCCATTATTTGGGCTTGGCAGAACCGTCAGTTGACTTTTGAAGTGCTGAGGACCTGAGGGCTTGTTTATTTTATTTTATTTTTTTTTTCAGCCTTGGATTTATCTATTTTGGGGAAGTATAGATGCTGTCTGTGTCCATTTCTTGTGCAAATAGTTCAAAAATTGAGTCATCCAGTACTTTCTTAACCTTGACATCCAGTTTTAATATGTTACAGGGGTCATTTCTAGCTTTTTAGGTTTTTCTCTACCACTTTGTTTTGGTAGTGGTGGAGCATTAAGAGGTACAGATTGGTGCTTCTACGTGGTTTTGGTTAAGGTAAAGAAAGCCAACACGAGAACGACAAGACATGTCGGATAACTTATGCAGAAAATTAGTTTCTTAGTTTCCTGATGCGGCACTCTAGCGCTGCTTGCTCGGCAAACAGACGGTAGGTGTTATCGGTCTGGAGCAAAGTCGAGAACAATATACTGATCGACAGGTAGGCATGGCAAACGATGTGCAGATTGGTGCGCGAACACAAACACAATAACATCGGTTTAGTATCACTGAGAAGCACTAATGGTAACTTGCCCTAATGGACGCTTCCATAATGGTGAAAAAAGGTCAGGTTACCCCCACTTGAATCCCATGGGAGCTTAAACCCCTCCCGAAGTGGAGGGGGTAACCTAACCTTTTTTTCTTTAGAATCAGTCATATTTAGAAATACATTCATAAAAAAAATTAATTTTTTTTACGACTGTATTTTTATTTTCTTGTTCAATAATATGCCCTAATGGTGAAAAAAGGTCAGGTTACCTCCACTTGAATCCCATGAGAGCTTGAATCCTTCCCAAAATGGAGGGGGTTACCTAACCTTTTTTCTTTAGAATCATGGGTGGACTAGCTCATAAATTGTTTATTAACAAAATATTACTTTTTATTTACTGTACTTTTATTTTTAAAGACACTCGTGTGGATACACATGTATCATAACGTCAATCAACACCTCAATATCTATTCACTATATATATATATATATATATAAAGAATCTTTCTTTCTTTTCCTATTATTTCCTAAACTAATGTTAAGGTTAGGTCACGAAATATAAGGAGACCTTTTCTATTATTTCCTAACCTACCATTTAAGGTCAGGTTACGAAATATAATGAAAAATAAAGAAACCTTTTCCTTTTTTTCGTAGCCAAACCTAAATCAACAACATAGTAAAAACACTCATGAACTCCAAAAATCTGCTTTTAATAATGAATGAGAAAAAAACATAATGAACAGAACGAAACTTTTATTAATTTAGTTTTCATCAAAAAATCAACCAACGTTTTTTCTTACAAATTTTTTCAATCTTTAAAAGATTCATCGCTACTATTAGCTGTTCATCACAAAACTATTATGCACCATTCTTTACTCATAAATACACATCATAATACCAACCAATGACTACATAGTAGCTTGTCTGTCGCACCCACCACCAATCATTTCATCGTTTGCTATGCCTACCTGTCAATCAATATATCCTTCTCGGTTTTGGCTTGGTACCGAGCGAGCAGCGCTAGAGTCAGGTGTCGGGAAACAAATTTTCCATGTAAGTTATCCGACATTTCTCATCGTTCTCGTGTTGGCTTTCTTTACCTTTGCTGTGGTTTGTTTTCAAGCTTAAGTGGCATGCGATGGGAGTAAATGACTCTTTAGGTGGGATAGGTATACAAGTTTTAGTTCCAATGGAACACCTCCTTCCTATGCTCTCAGAGTAAAAACATCCATTAGTAGTTAGAGATTTCACCTCCTCACATGATATGTTAAGCTCTGCCTTAAGCCTTTGCATTTTGTTTTCTTTCTTTCACTTCTGGCATTCTCATGAGTATGCAGGGTACTCTTCTTGGCATTTAATGCAGGTGAGTTTTGTAGTTGAACATGACATAATTTCATGGTTCCTTCGCACTAACATTGAGCGCTTGCAAGGGTACCCTGATCTTCAAAAATCACACTTTGGGTGATTTTTGAGATTTTTGAAAATATGGACTTGGGTGATTTTTGAAGTCCATATTTTTGGCACTTTAAACGCACCTTAGTGGGTTAGCAATGTATGGCCTCACTGGGCAGTAAAAATACTCAGCTGTGACTGAATTAGGAGAGACATTGTATTGAAAGTAAGGGAAAGGTTTCTAGTAGGGACAAGATTTTCATCCCTATGGAAGAATTTTTTTCACAAGCTATCACTCCCTTAAGTTTTTAGTTCAGAACAGATTCCCTTTTCAGACACTTCAAAAAGATTCCATTCTCAGATGATGCCTCAGGATGAATTTAGTGTCTTCTGAAGTGTAACTACAATTAGCATTCCCCCCAATGGATGTGACTTGGGGGAGCTGTTCTAAATGTTTATCATTTCTAGTCTCTGCAAGGATGCCACCCGAGTGAAGCTGTTTGACTGATTTAGGAGAACCTGCCAACCCTTCCAAACTCTTCTGGATAAAGAAGGGCATCATTTTTTCTTATAGCTTCTCACTAGTAGAATAAATTATCAGGTATTAAGGTGTTGGACCTGATATTTCTTCAGTTCACTCTCTTTGTTGAAGTGACATTATCTGGGTTATTGACTGTTTTCTGATAGAAACCATGCTGAGATCCCAGAACTAAGATTTAAAATATTAGGATTCATAATATTTTTAATATTCTTAATTTAATTTTAGTACTTGGGCTAGCCAGGAACCATAACCACACCACCATTAGCCTGAATGCTGTCCCTCAGATCATGAAGACATGGCATTGACCCTTTCAGGTGAACTGACTAGCCAATTGATCCTGGGCAAGTCATCCTGGGGTCACCCACCCATCTTCTCAAAAAGGGGCCAAAGTGGTGGGTTGAAGTTGGACCCCTCAATCACCGGGATCCCCCTTTCCACGTTCCCATGGGTTTCAGCACATAGCAAACATACCAGATTCCTAAATGTTAACTTGGAACCTAAGCTGTGCACATTGGATCCTGGTAATGCTAGTCTGGAGGTTCAGCGGCATCACTAGGAGCTCCTCTCACCATATACAGGTGCTAAAGTCGAGGGGAAAAGAACACATGCACTTGTATCATATTACACGGCACTGAGAGAAACAAATTTGAGTAGAGAAAATCAAACTTTGCATTTTTAGAAATAAAAAACAGAATACAGCATTTAATTTACAGACACTGATAATGTAATAAAAGTTTTGTAAAATAATATTGTTGACTACCTGACAAGTATGTGACATCTGCTCAGTAAAGGGTATACAACATATTCAAATAAAGGGATGAAAGCAATGATAAGAAGAGGATTGATTGCTTGTAACTGATCTGGTTGAAGTTGAAATCCAGGCTAAAAATATATATATAAAAAAATCAGAGGGAACATAATTATATTAGCTGAACTTAGTGCATTAATATTATACACAATATTGATAAAGTATTAGGATACCAAGGAATAAGTAGTTTTATCCAAATTAATTATGCCAATATTGTAGAAGGCAGTTGCATACTACAGAGGTATAGATTAAGCCAGAAAATACAGGTGCTATTTACAATTGACATGCCACATGGAAACAAGCCCAATGAATATGGTCCCTTGGTACACTGACTACTTTGGCCATAAAATGCTGAATTCATATAGTCTTACATGGGATCTCTATTATGCAATTTTTACACACCATGAAGGCTGAAAAATTGGAAATAACTCAAGGGGGATCTTATTTCCTCTAACCAGGACTGGCTAATTACAGCCCCAGCTGAAGAGACCTTTAAGGATTTCTCCAATATTATGAGATTAAAACTCAAATCTTTTTAAAGAGTGACAAGATAAGATCCAATCTATTGTCATGGAGAACTTCAATGAATTTGAACATGGACAGGGGTAGTGGATGATATAGGCAGGACTTAGGATATGATGAATTTTTGAGCATCTCAACATTTCAAAAAACTGGAAACTATACATAACTGGAAGGTCATGAAAAAAGTTGAAAAACAGACAAGAAGACCATATATTTTTATAACAACATCTGCCAACCCACACTCGACCAACGTGGCAGATTATGGTCCATTTCCCTCAGTATGAATTGTTTAGGAGGTTTCCATCCTGCAGTGGGTTGATAATGGCTGCAGTTTTTTTTTTAATAACAACAAATCTCAAATCTCCAAAGTCATTATAGTGTCAAGAAAATTGTTCGAAATTGCCAGAGAATCACTCTTGACAATCATCATCATCATCAATGATGACAATAGTTAGAAGACTGATTATTGCTGAACCTTCTTGTATACAGCAGATCATTGATTGGCTGCCATAAATGGCAATATATCTGCTGTGTACTGATATACTGCGCAATCAACCATCCATCTGCAGCTCTCAGTCCAACTCTGGATAATGAAAGAAAGTCTCCTTGATATCTGCTCATCCATTCCATTTGTCCACATAAATGTTCATCATATTCATCATAATGATTTGGTCTACACCAAACTCCTAATTTCATTTTTTAGAGTCCTTTTAGACTCCTAATTTAATAGAGCAAGCTTATCTGTGAAAAGATCTAAACCTCCCAAGCACTTCCTAATTCATTTCACAAATATACGTGGTCTCAATTCTAATCTCAACGATGTCCATTTCCACTTACAGTCTGCCGAACCCCATGTACTTTTTCTGACAGAATCTCAGTTATCGGGTGATTCAATTACTGCTCATCTCAGATGCCCAAATTATTTGCTGTATAATTGCTTTCACCTCAAAGATGGTACTTGTGCATATGTCTGTTCTGATATTCCCTGTCAGAGACTTGGCAATTTGGAATCTCCTCTCTTTGATCTTCTCTGGCTTAAAATGTCTCTACCTCATTGCGTCAAATTCATCTGTTGTCTCTACTGTTCTCCCAATTCCACTAATCACTTGGAGCTCTTTGACTTCCTCTCTTTGCAACTTGACTTTCTCCAGTCCAACTTTCCTAACAGTGAGGTAATTTTCCTTGGTGATTTTAACGTTCACAACTCCAGCTGGCTTCCGTTTTCTAGTCACACCGACCCAGCTGGTCGAGATGCTGAGGCTTTTGCAATTACTAATGACCTTGCACAGATTGTTCATTTACCTACAAGAATACCAGATAATCCTAATCATACAGCCAATACGCTTGATCTTTTTCTCACAAACAACCCTTCTAAGTACACGGTCGAAGTGAGAGGTCTTTTAGGCACTTCAGATCATAACTTGGTGATTGTCTCTTCTCCAATGGAACCTTTATCTCATGGCTATTCCCAACCGTGTTGTTTGGCATTACAAGAATGCAAAATGGGATGACCTGTGAGACTTCTTTTCTTCTTTTCCTTGGTCAGATTACTGTTTCAAAACTTGTGATGTCAACGTTTGCTCAGATCGTGTCAGTGAAATTATTCTTGCAGGAATGGAATCCTTTATCCCACACTCCACTTTAAAATCTCGTCCTTTATCTAAACCTTGGTTTTTCAATAAATGTGTTAAGGCTGTTCAAAAGAAGAATGTTGCATATCGTAATTGGCTTGTTTCTAATTCTCCAGAGTTTCATTTTCTGCCTACACCAAAGCTCGCAACAATTGTAAAGCAGTTATTAATCAGTCCAAACTAGAGTTTGAACAGGCTAAGAGTAGAAAACTTGCATCTTGCCCTAATGGTAGCCGAGCATTCTGGTCTCTTGCCAAAGCTATTGGCCGTAACTTTTGCCCATCTCTGCTCCCACCTCTGTCCAAACCAGATGGTTCTATTGTCACTTCAGCCAAGGATAAAGCCGACCTGCTAGCTTCCCATTTTTCTTCCAACTCATGTATTAATGATCTTGGTAAAACACCTCCCACCATTCCCAACACGCTCCATTCAATGCCTCCTGTGGTCTTCCGTCAAAAGGATGTCAGAAGGATTTTGACGAATCTTGATGCTAAGAAAGCTCCAGGTCCCGATGGTATTTCTCCACTTGTTCTCAAAACCTGTGCTCCTGAACTTACTCCTATTCTTTGCCGCTTTTTTCACTTTCTTATTCCAAAGATGTTTTTCCTTCTGCTTGGAAATATGCTCATATCTAGCCAGTTCCTAAAAAGGGTGACAAATCCCTCCCATCCAATTATCGTCCCATTGCAATTACTTCTACTCTTTCTAAAGTAATGGAGAAATCAATTAACCGCCAACTCTTAAACTACCTAGAAACCTTCCATCTGATCAACGATCGCCAGTATGGATTCCGTCAGTGTCGATCCACTGGTGATATTCCTGCTTATGCTACCCATTTATGGACTAATTCAATGGAAAGATTCGGGGAAACACAAGTAGTTGCTCTTGACATCTCAAAGGCTTTCGATCGTGTTTGGCATAAAGGTCTTCTAAACAAGCTTGCATCTTATGGTTTGCCAACTGTTTTTAGTAATTGGTTATCCAGTTTTCTCTCTGATCGCTCACTGAGGGTGATGGTAGATGGCTCTCTGTCTTCTAACTTCTCCATTAATGCCGGTGTCCCTGAAGGTTCAGTTCTTTCCCCCACTCTTTTCCTCTTGTATATTAATGACCTTCTTCCATTGACTGGAAATCCTATCCATAGTTTTGCCGATGATAGCACATTGCATTCCACTTTCCATTTTGAGAAACCTTGTCCTGCTCAATCAGCTTCAATTTCTCGAAAATCTGCTGCCAATTCCTTAAATGCCGATCTTCAGGTAATTCTCCAGTGGGGCAAAAACAACTTAGTTGATTTCAACCCTTCTAAAACTGTCTTGTCTTATATCTCGCAAAAAGGATTCTTCTGCTCCTATGCTTATGTTTAGTGACATTCCGATTTCAAGAAAAAATGATATATCTCTTTTGAGGATTACCCTGACTTCTAATCTCTCTTGGCACAAGCACATTACAAATATTGCTTCTTCCACATCTAAAAAAATATGGTTTTTCTCTTTCGCTCTCGGTGTTACTTTTCTTCCAAACAGCTGCTCACTCTGTATAAGTTGCAAATCCGCCCTGCCATGGAATATTGTTCCCACATCTGGGGTGATGCCCCCAAAACCTCTCTCAGGCTTCTTGATTCCATTCAGAAGAGGGCAGTTAGGTTAATTAATGATTCATCTCTAACAGAGTCGCTCCACTCGCTGTCTCATAGACATACTGTATCTGCTGCATGCCTCTTCTACAGATACTTCCGTGGGCACTGTTCTTCTGAATTGGCTTCTATAATTCCCGCTCTCTCTTTCAAAACGGTCCGAACACGTGCTGCCACCAGCCAACATCCATTTACTGTCCAACTTCAAACTCACAGAACAAACTTTTCATCTTCCTCATTTATTCATTCAACTGCTGTTTTCTGGAACAACCTTCCTTCATGCGTATTTTCTGAAAATTACAGTCTACAAAAGTTCAAGTCCAATGTCAACAAATATCTTATTTCGTCTTCTCAACCTCCAACCCAAGCACGGTACTAAGTACTATAGGTTCTAATACCTCTCGTGTTTGAGGTTTACATAAAAAAAAAAATTTTTGATTTCCTATTATTTATATCAGAACAGATTGATTCAACATTAACTTGTCAGTTTTTTCCTATTGGATATACCCTTCTTGGATCTGATCTTGAATCAATTAAAAGCATAACATCTTCTCAACTTCTGTCATGTCTTTCCCATATATCAAAATGGCATGATGCTTCTGATATTCCTATTACAGCAATGTAACATAGCACAAGACCATAAGTTTATTAACAGATCAACATTCCTTGTCATAAAACTTAGTGTGAAATGGTTTGGTTTGAAGGAGAGAACAATGTGCCTGCAATGTAGACAAGTGGCAAAGTGAAAGAGTGCAGTAGCATACACGTTTTTGTTGACAATGGTTTCAGCTCATGTGGCTACTAAATACAATTAACAGTTGCATCCATTGTCAAAATTATTAGTTGAAAACTCCTCTGACTTAATGATTGTTCCAGAACATAACATTTTTTTTTAACAACTGAGAGAAAATAGAAACCCATATGGGGGTTTGTTCATGGGGAGGCAACAACACTTTACCAATTAAAAACTGTCCTGTTGAAGTAATGGAAAAATATTTCCACTGATACATATCATAAACTCATGGAAAATGTTCCACAAAGGCTACACATTGTATGCAGACCAAAGGAAGTGCCACATGTATTAAAATATGATCTACTGTTGTTATATTAAATTAAATAATTATAAAATCATCTTCGAAACAATCAATTTCTCTGATGAAAAATTGCCAGTAGTTTAAGTTAAATACTAATATAATAAAGAGAAAAAATTTGCATTTTAAATGGTACGACAAATTTTATAAGTCAAATAAGTCAAAAATGCTTATTTTTTAAATATCTATTACTAAATCAAAACCTCAAATAATTAAAAGAACTGCCATCTTTAGAGAAAAAGCCAATTCAAGAATAGCCAATTTTTTTTTTACCCTAACAATTAATAATACTTACAAATTCACCATTCATCCTTGTTGCTTGCAATGTCCATTTTGAACCCTATAATATAAATAAAATCATATTCTGACTGACTGATCAACACATACAATCTAATTAATTAAATAAAATATCTATTAACTGTAAAATAAGTAATGTGGCATACAAATGAGTAAATAGTAAAAAACTTTCTCTAAATTAGACTGTCATTGATAATGGATGGCTTCTACTCCTCATCGCGGACATCAGTCTTTCCATCATCAAGTGCACGATACCATTATATAAATTCTAACAAATTGTAGTGTTTTCACATAAGTCTCTATTTGCTGATGAACGTTGGTAGGACAGATATTCCCAGTGTTTAAAAATTTGATAACAAAGTAAATCTCATATTTGCCAGGATTTTTGATAGGTACACTCACAGTTAACTTGAACTTCACCAGACAAGCATTCTGTTTCATAAAATTTTCCACTTTAAGTGCTGGATCATTGAGATTCAGTGTGGATGATGCAGAGGAGTTCCCATGGTAAGTCCCTTACCAACTTCCCATGGAAAATCTGTGTTACTTTTAAGAAAATAAGTTTGTTGTTTGTTTGTTATTTGGTTTTTAGGAGCATTAGCAACTAAGGCCATATTGCTCCGGGATATGCGGTGGTCATTCCCTGACCTTTCCTCATCCTCTGTATTTGGTGGTGACGGACTCAAACCCCGGTCTAATCAAGAAGCGTGTGCTACGCACTGCTGAAGAAAATAAGTTTGAGCCCACCTCCTCATGAGGATTTAGACTATAAAAGTCAAAGAGTCACTTTCACCATACAAATAGTGCATGAATCTGTTGATTGTTGTTATTTGGTTTTTAGGAGCATTAGCAACTAAGGCCATATTGCTCCGGGAACATGCGGTGGTCATTCCCTGACCTTTCCGCATCCTCCGTATTTGGTGGTGACGGGCTTGAACCCCGGTCTAATCAAGAAGCATGTGCTACGCACTGCTGCTCCTTCCCACCTGGCTACGGAGGCGCCAAGAATCTGTTGAAAGAATAACAATAACTTTTCACAAGTGAGTGCTATGGAGTGATGTTACTGAACAGCCTGTCTGTAGATTGCATTGCATATATTCTCTTGTTTGTTTGATTCTTCCACAGGATGAAAATCTGCATTGCCACAGGAAATGGCAGCATTGGCTCTTGCCTGATGCTGCTCAACTTGACCACAACACAAAGAAAGCCTATAGAAGTTTCTCCTATTCAACAGGTTTCAAA
Source organism: Mastigoproctus giganteus (assembly GCF_048544385.1). Taxonomy (NCBI): domain Eukaryota; kingdom Metazoa; phylum Arthropoda; class Arachnida; order Uropygi; family Thelyphonidae; genus Mastigoproctus; species Mastigoproctus giganteus. The sequence goes on from NC_143587.1 coordinate 21,132,428, forward strand.
CCAAGACTTTTTTTTTCACATGGTACAAACAACAGTGATCATAGCCAGTGTTAGCTGTGAGAATTTCTAGTTTATAAGAAAAAGTGATATTAACTGAAAATGAATTAACTGAAAAGTGAAAATGTATTATTTATAACCTAAAGAAAATAGCACTTATGTCTAATACACACCTGCTGATCAAACAGAGCCCAAAATACAGGGAGTGGTAAATAAAGCACAAGAACCCGGAGAACAGCTTTCACATCATTAATCAACTTCAGCTATAGATAAATAAAGTATATTTCATTAACTGGCTGCAGCTTTCCAATGTTATAAATACAGTCTTTCTAAAATATTTTTAAAAAATTATAAATTACTAGTTTTATTAAAAATTAAAGTATGCAAAAAAAAATTATTACTGTGCAATTATATAAAAGTATAAACTAGTCACACACCCTGCTACCATATTTCAGGTATTTATAAAGTGATTAAACAAAGGAGAAACTCCATAGCTGCCCAAAGTATCTATACACTGATGACTGATACACATGTAAGAGATGAAAATAGAGGTATAGCCAATTTAACCATTAGGAAAATCAAGATGCAAACTTTTGGTGGGAAGGGAGGGGGAAAGAAAGCAGAAAAAACTGAAAATTATTCATGAAATTATTAATTACATAAATAAATCAATGTGCTTCAGCTTTGTGCATTCATTCTTCAGTGAAACAAGATTTTCTGGACACTGAGAAAAATAACACGAAATTTTGCAAAACTTCTTTGTGTAAAATAAATCTTTAATAATGAATATAATTTTTGTTTGTATTAATACACGGGAATGACAGGGACACAAGGCGGAAGGTTTGCCAAGGACGTCTGTACCCTTGTACTGGTGCCATATATAGCTGCAATACAACATGCAAACTAAAGTATGTGAAGCATGTGTAAGGAATGATACAATACATATGTGAGATATATTCAATGGATTCATTTGAAGCAGAGAAATGTGCTGTAATGCAGTTTCTGGGTGCAAGAGTACCTTCACATGAAATTTTTTGCTATATGTAAGTTGTTTACAGAGAAAAATCTGTCCACTATATAACTGCCATAACTGAGACAGGCATACCATGTCATTAGTGATGCACTAATGAGGGTGAATAATCTGGTTTGTGAAAATTTCTGTGCAATGTTTCATGAGATAATAAAAGTGGTGAATTTTGGTGCCAGTATTGTAAACACCATAATGCATAATGTCATGGCTCACTCACATATGTATACAAGATGGATGTTCAGATGCCTTTAAATAATAATTTGTTGTTGATTGTTACTGGAGCTGAATCAAGGTGTCATCAGTATGAGCCAAAACAAAGGCATGTGAACTTACACATGCTCTCGGCTCATACTGGTGAACTTACTTTTGGCTCATACTCGTGAACATGGAAGCAACATATAAGGAAGGCTTATACAGCATACCCACACTAGTCATGTCTAATGATGGATTTTTAGAGTATATTCTGAAACTATTCTTGCTCTCAAAAAATTTCCTATTCACATCATTAGTCTTGCTCACATTTTTTCTTATCATGAAATGGAATTCTGATGGATAACATCACATGGTTTAATTATGAATAAATCATGTTTAACTAATCTGATTAGATATTTGACACAGTCACTCATGAGCTAGATGCAGGAAATAATTTAAACATTGTTTATTTGAATTTTAGTAAAGCAACTGACTCAGTCCTTCATGAGAGGTTACTGTATATGCTGGAACATGTTGGGATCACAAGTAAAATTCTAAATCTGATCATGGGATGACTGCAAGGCAGGAGGCAAAGCGTTATGATTAATGGTTATTCTTCAGATTGGGCTCGTGTTAGAGGTAGGGCCTCCCAAGGATCAGTTCTGAGATCACTGTTGTTTCTAATTTTCTTAATTAAAAGACACTGGTGAAGGTATAGAGGGCATGATCTCATGTTGCAGATGATGAAAGATTGGGAAAGTGGTAAACGATCAGCACTTCTTCAGGACAACTGGGAAAAGCTTCAAGGATGGTCAGGAAAGGTAACTATGTTTTAATGCAAGAAAATGCAAGGCCTTATACTCTTTGTAGGACTGAATTAAAAAAGTAGAGGAATAAAGGGAATTGAGAATACAAAATATGATATAGGAAGACATGAAGTTCTCTATGCAGCAGAGACAGGTGGCAAGAAGGCCCATGGTGTCCTATCAATGATTTATAAATGCTTGTAGAGATAGGGAGGTCATAATCCCACTGTATAAAGCAACTATAAAAATACAGTTGGAATACTGTGTTCAAGTATGGAGGCTGCACTTAAAAAAAAAAAAAAGCATCTTGAAAGGGTTCAAAGGCAGCAATGTACCCGGTGAGATTTTCAAAAAGATACCTGTATGAGGAAAAACTTTTAATATGAATATTGTGGAATAATAAGCCTAACAACCACGGAACCTGACTGAGGTTTATAAAGCTTTAAGAGGGTATAGTGAAATAAATGGTTGTAAAATTTTCACTGTTATAAATGATTCCAGAACTAGGAGTCATAAATTCAAATTACAGAAAATAAAAATATATATTTAGACTGAATTGTAGGAAGTTTTCATTTAGCAAGTGTTAAAAGATAATTATTGGAATAAGTTACTTCCATTCATAGTTGAGGCTGACAGTTTGGAGGAATTCAAAGGTTAGCTGGATAATTACCTACGAGTGAAACATATAAGTAGTTTATTTTCTTTTTTATATATTTCTTTTTTTTTTTATTGTTTTTTGACTGGTGTGGCAAAAGCTTGTAGTTAATTCTAACACTATGGTTCAGGAAGGGTGCAAGAATTAATTTATTGGTGGTGCAAGAATTAATACAGATGATGCAAGATTTATTGGAGAAAAAAACAGCAAGGAAGAGTTCTCTTTGCCATAACTGAGGGAACGCTCCCCTTTATTGGAATTTGGGACCCTTTTCAGTCAGGGACCCTAGGTGGAACCCCCCCCCCCCAAAGAAACTACCTTCTGTGGCAGGCAATAAAGGCAATTTCACTGGGAGGTGCTCATATATTCTCCCTACATTTCTCCCCTAGATCTTTCTCTACATTTTTATCATACCTTTAGTCCCTTGAATGAATCCTTGACAGGCAAGCATTTTCCTCAATGACGATTATAGAATGAAGACTACAGTAACAGGGTAATTTAAAGAACAGTAGCCTTTTTATGCCAGGGAAATTTATTTGCTTGTGAAACAAGCAAATAAATTTCCCTGGTAGGGAAAAAATGGTAGGGAAAAAATTTCTAAACACTTATGGATATAATCTTTTACACCACACACAATAAAATATGTATTTCTGTGTTTAAATTCCTGGGTGTATTCCCACTATACTAAATAAAATTTCTGGGTGGGTACACGTTTGGGAGTGGTAGAAGACCAATTTTTATAATGTTAATAATATTAACAATGTTTATATTGTTAATTAGATTAACATTTGGCCATTAGAAATTGATGCATTTGCCTTGTTTTAAAGAGAAATTGAGTTGTTTGTTTCTTCCATCTGATCCTACTGTATTTTATAAGCTGGGGTTGAGAGGAAAAAATATATCTTTGAAGAAGAGTGCTAAGCTGACTACCTATGGCTTTACTTAAGAATACTCCTTGGCCAGCACAAGAATATCATTTCTGAAATACAAGTGTAATTTTAGCACAAATATTCGTGTTCCCAACTGCAAACAAGAAAAATAATTAGAAAATATAATCATGAAATAAACCTATAAAACAATACCACAATAACTTTACCACTATAATGGGATGTATGTGTGTATGTTTCGGACAGGAAATTCACAGATAAATGCTATTAAAGACTACTTTTTTTTTTATAAAACTGTCTTTAATAACATTTAATATGATTTATATCTTTAATATTATTTAACAGTGAATATCATTTTAACTTTGCATTCTACTAGTACTCTGTATAGCACTTGCATTTAAATTTATTTTGTTACATCTTTAATCATCTAAAAATTCAAACATTTTAAAAATTCAAGAGCAAGCATAAGGTTCTTTTATATTGTTTAGTTCTTCTGGGATAAAAGGCAAATGGTTGAAAATGGTGCACTTTAAAATTTTTATCTTTATTTTGAAATTATAAAAAGGAGAAATAATGTTTTTAGTAACAGCAGTTCTGTTATCCAAAAAAAATTATTTCCCAACTATCTCATTTACAATATTCAATGGTAAAGTGTTAGTTGTCTGACGGCATCGGGGGGTTCCCCCATCTCTGCAATTCAATGGTGTGAAACAAACCAAAGCTCTGAGGAAAATCAGTGCTGGAGTGGATCAACAATACACTCTGTACACAGAACCATAAAATTTTTTATGCCTATACTTCAGTTAAAAAATAATTAATTCAGATCAAAGTGAATACTGTACTGAAGGAATATGAAATATTTCTAATGGTTTTTTTAATAATTTTTGTTTTTCAATTTTTGGTGTACTTTCTGTGTTAAGCATGTCCACTAGAGGACTATTTATGTTTCTGTGCATGCATGTACAAATACACATATGCATATAAGAATGTGCATGTCATTCCACCCTTTGGAGTTTTACAATAATAATAAAAAAAAAAAAATTGTAAGAGAAAAAGCAATGTAAAATTTACTTACATCATATTTGTCATCAGCATAATCTAGCCAATGTTGTTTTGATTGGCCTGACTTATGGACATTTCTCTTGTTACATAAAGCATACTATAAAAAAATATAAAAATTTGTAATTCAGCACAAACTACTATCATCTATCACAAAACATTTTCAGGCATGCATAAAATACAATAACTGAAAATGCAAATGAAAGGCAGTATAATCAAATAATGATGTACAAAATTAATATTATTGTATCAGGTAAACAATTGTTGCAAATTGCAACAAATAATGCTGAAGAAATCTGCATGCACGTAAGCACAAAAAAAAAAAAAAAAAAAACCAACCAGATTACCTCATAAAAATAATAGGTGCCTCCGTAGCCAGGTGGGAAGGAGCAGCAGTGCGTAGCACACGCTTCTTGATTAGACTGGGGTTCGAGCCCGTCACCACCAAATATGGAGGATGCGGAAAGGTCAGGGAATGACCACCGCATATTCCCGGAGCATTATGGCCTTAGTTGCTAATGCTCCTAAAAACCAAATAACAACAACAACAACAAAAATAATAAATTTTATTTTTATTGTTTTTAATGCTAGTTTAGTGTTATTTTTATTTATTGTGTTTTATCAAATAGTTTGAATTTTTTTTTATTTGTGCTTATATGCTGGTAGCATTATTTGGTACAAAAACAATTCTTTTATGGTATAACAGTCTTTAATTTTGTGAATCACTCACTATACATTAACTGATTATTATGTACAGAGAAGTTATGTTACTTGTTTAATATTATCAAAAACTGGAAGATTATTTTAGCTTTTACAACTACACAAACATTTAAAAAACTATGGCAATAAAAAAAATTAACTTTTTTTTTATAATTGGCACTCTTGTACAGTCAGTACTAGTATCATTTTATTTGGATTATTATTTACAATTATTAGCCAGAGAGGCTTTGCACCCTAATCTTCAAGGCTAGTTTTTTAAATTGGAATGTAGCCACTCATTTGATCTTTCAAGTTACCACTGTGAAAAAGTGAGAATGTCTCATAATAAGGGAATTTAACTTTCCAGATGTTGAGAGGAATTTGTGGGTTGGTTGCTCACACACTAGCAAGACTTTTGTGGGTTTCATGGATGCCTGTTTTCTACAGCAGCATGTTAGAGAGGCAACAAGAGGAAGCAATACTCTTGATCTGGTTATTGGCAGTGATTCTTCATGCACTAAGGATCTGCAGGTAAATGACCCACTCGGTAGCAGAGATTACAGTGTACTAAACACAACTTGTTGAGGAGGCCTCCATCCTGCAGTGGATTAACAATTACAGATTTATTTATTATTTATTTTTTTATTATTATTAGCAGCAGTAGTAGTAGTAATATTGGCAAGTGATGCATGGAAGCAAGCTTATAGCAAAAAAAAAACAAACAACTAAACTAAATATTACTCCTCCTCATCTGTCCACCTGCTCTAATAATTGCCTTTTCTTTCTTAAATATATTCAAACTACCCACTTCCACAACACCACGTGGTAATTTCTTCTAACAACCAATTATTCTAGCTGAAAAAAATTTTACCAAGTCTATTGTGCAGCCATCCTTTTTCAATATATGTTCCCTTTTGTGTGTTGACTGAAAAAGACTTCAAATACCATCATAATTAAGCTTATTCAATCCATTTAAAGTCTTAAACGCTCAATCAGGTCTCCTCCCAAGTGCCTAGTTCCATATGATGCAATTTTCAGAACTGAAGCCTTTTGTAATAAGAGTACTCCTTTGTACTCTTATGTTTTTTTCTTGTTTATACTCCAGCACGACCAGGTCAGTGGAGTTTACAATAAAAAAATAAATACAAATGTTAATCACATTTATATTAGCAGTCATGGGCTTGAACCCTGGTCCACTCAAAGAGTGCATGATTCTGCACTCCTGCTCCTTACCACTCGGCTAGGTAAGGCTCGTTGCTCTTCTCTACACCTGTTCTAAGAGATCCACATCTTTCTTAAAATGAGGCTTCCAGACTTGTATGCAGTACTCAAGGTGTGGCCTAACTACTGCCTTATATAATTGGATAATCACTTCCTTGTCCCTGCTGGCAATGTTCTTATATATCATTGACAGAACACTAAGAGTTGTTCTAATAGCATGTCTGCACTGTTCAGACTTCATGTTGGACTGTACAATTACCCCTAAGTTTCTCCACTGCCTTGAGTGAGGCACAACCTAATTAGCATGTTATTCTGGGATTATTGGTGTCCATATGCAGTACCTTGCATTTAAACCTCAATTGCCAATTCTCAGCCCAACTACCTAATTTATCTAGGCCTTGCTGTGAACTTTGTATGGACAGGGTGGTTATTAACCACCCTATCCAACTTTGTATCATCTACAAACTTAGACAATAAACTTTGCATACTTTTATCATTAGCATTAGTAGAGGCATATGATGCAAGAAAGCAAGCTTATGCAGCATCAGCCAAAAAAAAAAAAACCTCTCCCATTTCACCTCCTCCCTTCATTCCAAATGCCTGTTCAGCTCAGCCTTAAATTTATTTAGGCTATCAACTTCCACAACAAAAGATGGAAGTCTGTTCCACCAATCAACCACCCACTGGCTAAAGCCAAATTTCTGCACATCTATTCTACAACTGTTTTTCCTCAATTTGAATCTAAGTCCCCTCAGGTTCTTAATGTGAGCAAGAGGAAGAATCCCATCAGCATTCAGCTTGCTCAACCCATTCAAGGCCTTATACATCTCAATCAGATCACCTCACAGGTGCCTACTCTCCAGGTGCTGCAATTTACAGAACTTAAGCCTTTCTTTATAAGAGCACCCCTTTGTTCCCCTCACCAATCTTGTTGCCCTTCTTTGTACTCTCTCTAGCAACTCTACATCCTTCCTAAAATGAGGCCTCCAGACCTGTACACAGTAGGCAAAGGATATTGCCATATCCTTTGCCTATATATCACTGACAAGACTCCATGATCTGCTCTGGCAGCCCATCTGCACTGCTCAGCAAACTTCATATTTGATTGCACAATTACCTCCAGGTCTTTTTCACTTTCGACTTCCCTGAGTGAGGTAGCAATAACACAAGAGAAATGTACCACACAGTTGGTACGTTTCTCTTGGGTTATTGCTGCCCATATGCAGTACTTTGTATTTGTCAATGTTTAACTTCAGTTGCCACTTCGCACCTCCGTAGCCAGGTGGGAAGGAGCAGCAGTGCATAGTACATGCTTCTTGATTAGACCGGGGTTCGAGCCCGTCACCACCAAATACGGAGGATGTGGAAAGGTCAGGGAATGACCACCGCATATCCTGGAGCAATATGGCCTTAGTTGCTAATGCTGCTAAAAACCAAATAACTAACTAACTAACTAAGTTGCCACTCTCAGCCCATTTGCCCAACTTGTCTAGATCCAGTTGGAGTAGCATACTGTCTTTATTGTAGTTAACAACCCTGCCAACCTTTGTATTATCTGCAAACTTGGACATTAATCTGCCGACCAGGCTAGCCAGGTGGGTAAAGTGCCTGCCTAGCAACTCAAAGGTCGTGGGTTTGGATCCTGCCTTGGGCTAGGATCAGAGTAAAATGCAAAAACAAAAACTTCGGGATGTGCATTATGGCCACAGAAGCCGATGCGCCAACAACTAACAAAAAAAAAAAAAAAAAAGGCATTAATCCTGATATACCTTCATTAATATCATTGATGTATATACAAAACAACAATGGGTCCAGCACCGAACCCTGGCAAACTCAACTAATAACATTTGTCCATAAAGAGCAGTGTCCATTGATTACCACTCTCTGTTGTCTCCCACTCAACCCTCCCTTTATCCAATGTAGCAACTTACCCTTAATGCCATACCTCTCCAATTTGTACAGCAGTCTTCCATGTGCAACAGTATCAAAAGCTTTCCTGAAATCAAAGTATATGATATCAAAATTATTTTTGACATTCAGTTCCTTCATGACCACATCATAGTATCCGATCAAATTGGGCAGACAAGATCTCCCTTTAACAAACCCATGCCGCATCTTAACTACTACTGCAGTCTTGTCTAGCTGATCCTGCAATGCTTCTTTAACCAGTGACTCCATTATTTTCCCCAGAACACAAGTTAAACTAACAGGTGTATAGTTACTTCTGTCACCTTTCGAACCCCCTTTGTGAATTTGTGATACATTTGCACACCTCCAGTCCATGGGAACCTCCCCTGAGTCCAAGGAAGCTCTCATAATTATGGCTAATAGTTTGCTTACTTCCTTTGCTGTTTCTTTAATATAACTGGCTAGATATCATCCATCCCAGGTGCCTTCCTTATGTTTAACTTCCAAAAATTTCTCCTCCACTTTGCTCTCAGTTATTACAAAATCACTTAGCTCCCTGTTAGCCTTTGATAAACTTCTCGCATTCCCCTCATTGAATAACTCCTCATGTGTGAATGTAGATGCAAAATACTCATTCAGTTTATCAGCTACCTGAGCACGATTATCAATAGTCAACCCATCTATGTTAAGTGGCCCAATCTCATTCATCCCTTTCCTTCTAGAGTTTACATAAGTAAAGAACTCTTTGCTGTTTTTCTTTGCATCCTTTGCCTAAGATTTCTCATAATCTGCCTTTGCCTGCCTAACCTCCTTTGTGACTTGATTACAGACAAGCTTATATCTGCCATAGGCTTTTGTGTCATCTGATAATTTATATGCATCCCATACATTTTTCTTCTTTGCCGCGAGCCTCATTAATTCATATCATTAATAGATACTGAACACATTAAGGAGGCCCAGCATTGTACTCTGAGGGTCTCTACCAATAACATTAATCTGAGAAGAGCAGTACCCATTTATAACACCCTCTATCTTCTTCTGCCACTTAACCATTCTTTTAACCACAGCAGTAACTTTCCCCATAATGCTACACTGCTCCAAATGAAACAATGTCAAAATTATTGTTTGCATTTAGTTCCTTTATTACTGTGTCACAGTAGCTAATCAGGCTGGTCAAACATGATCCTTCCTTAACAAACCCAGGCTGTGATATCCATATATTTCTATTCTTGTTAAGACTGAAATACTTCTTAATCACTGACTCTTTATTTGTTGTAGAGCACAAGTCAAGCTTACAAGTCCATGATTGCTCATGTTGTCCTTTGATTCTCCTTTGTGGATAGATGATACATCTGCACACTTCCAATGTAGGAAACTCTCCTGGATCCTACAATGTTCTCTAAAATTATGGCCAAGAGTTTGCTTATCTCTTTTACTGCTTCTTTTAATACAACTAAATACATCCCATCAGCCAGAGGCACCTTATTTACTTTTAGCTTCAAGAATTTCTCTTCCACTTTCTTCTGAGTTATAACCAAATCATTTAGCTCTCAAATATAACTTGTGTACTTCTGGTGGAGAGAGGATTATGAAATTGGAGATCTAGTGAAAAATCCTAGGAAATTTTTGGACTCAAAACTTTCCTAGGGTCCAATAGAACACGAAACCTGAAAATTTGGTATTTGTGTGACTTTTCATTCTCAGGTGGAGCCAAATTTTTAAGTTTATCTGTCCACATGTAATGGGTGGATATATTATGATGAATCCAACAGGCACTTTATGATCAATTTAATTAACTACTGACTGTTCCTAATGCCTGGATCATCCTTCACTCACTGACACACCTCCTGATATGAATCACTAAACCATTTCCATTATGACTTCAAGTATCTTTTGATTCAAAAGAAAATCTCTATGGCTCCTTTCGAATGGGGCATGCAACTATGATACAAACTAATCTCCTCTCTAATAACCATTAAGCTCAGCAGTACCACAAATCCAATGCTTTTCTCACAATTTTTATCAAGTCTGTAAATACAATGTGCCATACCTTAGAATGCTGTATCTCCATCCTCTACATCTTATTTCATATGTTATGTAACACAACTACCTATGAGTTTATATATTTTTTGTAGCTATGCTACTTCTGCAACTATAATTAATAAAAGGGCCTCGAGCTTATAGAGAAACTATAAACTGCATATACAAAAATATGCTTTTTATTATTAAATATATGCTTTCTATTACTGATGCTTTTTTTGGTTCTTTACTGCAGCAAAATGAAATGAATTAATTTAAAAGAAATACTCCACTAAGTTATATTACAGTATTTTATTTATGAAACATATTTATACTTACAAATATACATTTTAAAACTCTGAGTACGATGTTTCCAGTAGGAGGAACAATTCTGTAGAGTGGACGACCAATTAAAAATATTACTAAGAAAGAAAACAGACATAGGACCATGTCAGAAATTATACAGGGTGTATCGTAAATAGTGGTCCAGAGTAAAGGAGTCAGTACACTGTGTTCTTAGGTATCACGTACAGGAATTTCAGTTACTTTTAGTCAAGATTCTCGGAAAAAAATAAGTTTCGTTTTTTTTTTTAAATTTCTGTGTCTTGCATCACTAATTTGCCTATAATTTCAACAAATATCAATATTTTTTAATTCTGTTTTTTTATTATTACTCCTGAATAGGTGCACTATCGTAAACAAATACATTCGACTAATTTAAAGTCAAAGGTTTTTAAAGAAATTCATTTTTTTCCTATTTCGATACTCATCTCCAAAAAGTCATGTGACTTTAGGTGCATATTGTCTAAAAAAAATGTACTACACTGTCAGTGCCCATTAATTTAAAAAAATCATTATTAAATCAAGATTCTAAAATGGTACAACATTAATTGCAACAGTTCAGAAAAAAAAGTTATTGGCATTTAAAACAAAAAGCAGCTTAATTGCCTAAGATATTTTGGATTCAAAGCTTTTTTATTTTAAGTTCTTTGATTGGGTTTTTTGAAATAAAACATTCTTTTCAAATTAACTATTTATTTCAACTAAACGAAATGCTCAAAATGGCCACCATTAGCGGTGATGCATGCTCTGCATCGCCGAATAAAAGATCGTTTGAGTCTGCGAGCAAATCCGTTTGCATTAATTTCTTCAGCCGCTGTTTGAATCCTTTGAAGCAATTGTTCGACAGAAGTGATTTCCTCTTTGTAGACCTTTTCTTTCAGACACCCCCAGTAGAAAAAATCTAGGGGGTTGAGATCCGATGAACGTGGTGGCCATAAAATTGGGCCTAACCACCCAATCCATCTTTGTGGAAAAGTTTGATTTAAATGTTCTCGTACAATAACAGCGAAGTGAGCGGGACAGCCATCATTCTGCAGCCACATTGTGTCTCGTATTTCTTGGTCGACATCTCTCAATAACTCAGGGAGGTCGTTTCGCAAAAAATTTAATCTTTGCGAATCTTGACTAAAAGTAACTGAAATTCCTGTACGTGATACCTAAGAACACAGTGTACCGACTCCTTTACTCTGGACCACTATTTACGATACACCCTGTATAAAGCTTTAAAATAATTCTTTTTAAAACAATATCAAAACAAAAAAAATTGTTCTCAGTTCTAGCATATGAATACAAAGTTAACCAAATTCAATTACCATTATCATGCAACCCTGAAATATTGCCCACTTAATAATTTATTTGAAATTATAATATCATATCCATTCCATCAACAAATATACTTAAACAAAATAAAATAATTGTAGCCCTGTTGTTATATGCCATTATACAGATTTATGCATTCTGCATGTCCAAATCCATGTATAAAATATGATGATATTCTTATAGTCCATCTTGTGACTCCTGTGACCATTTAAAATACAAACAAAACATTTTATTTTTAAAATTTAAATTAATAATGCAGATTAAAATATTAATGTGATGTTTCAGAAAAATAGTTATATTTAAGATAAATAATAGTATATGATATAAGTTTGTCTTCTCTCTCTCGCAAACAAATATTATTTTTAAGAAAAAATTATTTTTTGGATGGCACTGAGGTCCCATATTTTACATACCAAGTTTGGAAGAAAACATGATGATCAGCATTAGCATTAGTAGAGGCACATGATGCAAGAAAGCAAGCTTGTACAGCATCAGCCAAAAAAAACCCCTTCCCATTTCACTGCCCATTCATTCCAAATGATAAACATCATTAAGCTTTTTTTAAAGATTTTTTTGTGATCTACACAATTAAAGCTTCCATTTAAGACTTTTCACAAAACTGGTAGTGCAAATAGGTGAGATGTTTAAAGATTACTAAAAATGATGATTCAAAATGGAGATCACCTATAATGGAAGATCATTAATCAGCTCTGATGATTCACCTGAAATTTTAGTTCTGCGTATGTGGGTTTTTGCATTAAACTCTTACAGTGGTTTAAGTGACATTGGAAATACTGACTCGGTTATAATATCACAATTAAGAAAGTAAATAAAAATCTCCATATAAATTGTGTAATTTTATCTTTACATTGTCATTTCAAAATTGCAAACCTTGGCTACAATCCAAATGAGGTGTGGAAATAAAGTACCCAGACTGTGCAATAAAAAGAACACAAAGTGAAGGAACTAAAAAGTGGTTTTATTTTTATTCAAAGTAATCAATCACCGGATGAATGCACTTGGTACACCATTCTAAAAGTTTTGAAAAGAATCAGTGAAGGCATCTAAAGAGATGATATTCAGTATGGGAGTTATATTTCTCTTTATAAATAAATAAATAAATTAAATACATTTTCTGACGACCAAACGGTCAGAGGAGTTCACAAGATAGACCTCAACATCCTGAAATCTCTTTTCTTCGAGAGCAGTTTTCACTTTAGGAAAGAGAAGAAAGTCTGCTGGTACTAGATGGGGAGAGTAGGGTGGATGGTTGATCTGTACAATGTGATGTTTAGTCAGAAACATCTTCACAAAAAGTGCAGAATGGGCAGGAGCATTGTCACACAACAAAAACCAGCTGCCTTTCTCTCGAAATTGAGGCTTTCATTTCGGTATGCACTTCAATGGCTTTTGAAGCACCTGTATACAGAACGCTGCATTGAAAAATCTCCCCTCTGCAGATACAAATTCCTTGTGAATCATACCCTGTTTGTCAAAAAACATGATCAGCATCATCTTAATCCTGGACTTTGTAAACAAAAGTTTTACTGTGGTGATGATTATGATGTCCACTGCATGATCTGACGCTTTTTCTCTGAGTCAGTGAAACACCCAACACTCATCTCCAGAAACAATACAGCTAAGGAAATTAGGACTGTCTCAACAAGTCTAGATGAAGTCATTGCATGATGACACTCTTTGTTGCTTCTGCTCATTTGTGAGGGCTATGCAGCATAAATTTTGCACACACCTTCCTTTTCCCTAAATCTTCATGCAGAATTTTACAAATTCTCTCCTTATTCATATCCAACTCACCAGCCATCATTCCGAGGTTCAAATGATGATCTTCATGCCACAATTTCCTCCAAACGTTTGCAACTCCGTCCTCATTTCAAGAGGTTAACAGATGCCCGCTTCGTGGGTCATCGCAAACATCCTCATGTCCATCTTTGAACAGCATTTTTCCAGTTTAAAGCAATATTTTATATTCATTCATTGCTTCATTGCAAAATGATGACACAACATTAATGCTACTAATAAAACTGATTGTTACTTGCAACCTATCAATCTACTGAACAATCTCTGTACCAACATATCTTGGAGGAATTTTAAACTACAACATACTTCTGTTTATTTTCAAACATGACTGCAACAGCACCAGTCCAGGAACATTATTGTCAACCTATGTTTGCAGTATAAGTTGATCTTTCTTTACAATTACTTTTTGCATCGATATCGTTAGGCTTTACAAGACTAGACCACCAAAGAAATTTAGATATCTGCGAGAAATTAAAAGTAGATAACATAGTAAATGACATAAAACGGTATCAGGAAAAATGGATCAGCCACATAGAAAGAATGAACCGAGATCGGATCCCAAAATTAGCCTTTAACTACAAACCTACAGGCAAGAGAGATGTTGGTCAACCAAGACAACGGTGGCTAGATCAAGACCACCTCCAAGAGCTACAATGGAACAGGTCTTAAAAGACCTAAGCTGGACCAAGTTCATGATGATGACTTTTTGTATCATGTGTAGTAGTGTATTTCAGTAAAATCTGGTTGAGAACCACTAAACACTTTTAACTCAATTATTTCTGCTCTTTCTTTTAAAAGTTTACATTGTGATATTTTATTACACTGTACAGGAAACTAAAAGGTATGTTGGAGGCACTAATTATGTTATCGAACCATTTCTTGAGGGATGTTTAGTACTCTACAGCAAACTGCTTTCTCTGTAATAATGCATCAATATGAAAGTGCACTTGCTCTAAAGACACCTAGTTACCAGGTGACTTTAGAGGGAGCCTGATTGAAGACTACAAGAGGGAATGGTAATATGAACGGAAGTAAAATGAAGGCAGTCGGATTGCGGAAGAGAACAGTCGGTGGATTTTTGGCTGCTGTAAAGGGATAAGTATTTTTAATTTTTACCATATTCTTCGTTAATTAACATAGTACATTGTATTTTACACAGATATTAAATAGGTTTAGTAATGTTTGTTAGCTTCTTATTTTGAATTTAACCAGCAATTTTTGGAAGTTACAACTCCCAGTGTTGGCGCCAATATTGTTGAACTAGCTGCCATATTGTAGTCAATAAGAAATAGCTCAATGTACATATATCTCGAACTGATAGCGTAAGCTATAAAGTAAAACTAGATAGTGTAATATGAAGCACTGTATTAGTAATCTGTTAGCTTATTAGAGTATTATCAATTAATCAAAAATAATATTTATTGTTAATTAAATTGTAATTAAACAGAAATCATGACCCACACTAGAGCTGCAAAGCAAAGATCAGACTAGCGAGAGTGCTGTGACTCGGGGGAGAAACGAAGGGGGCGATTCTCCAACGCATCACAGTCTCAGAAAATGTGCGAAATGTGAAACATTTGCCGACCTTTCCAAAACAGGACATGATCTAGCCATGGAGGATGCCTTTGTGTGTGCTAGGTATCTAGAGTGTCAAGAAATTAGGTGCCAACTCAGCGTTCGGATGAGTATCTATGAGAGCTTGAGGTGTAGGGTAAATGGCCTTGAAGAAATTAATATGAGGGGCCTCTCAGCTGCCCAGCTCAACTACAGAGCTCACTCCTGTGCATCAGGAAAAATAGAGGCAATCTTCAAGGCAGAATGTGTTGTTTTCAAAGGAACTAGTTATCGTTGGTGACTCTATTGTCAGGGAGATGGGAAATATACTATTCAAGAAAGATAGGTGGAACAGAACCAGGATATGTCTGCCAGGGGCAAAAGGTGATGTTGTTGTACACGTTGCAGGTCAATGTTGAAAAAACGTCGCGAGTTAGGATTGAATGCGAAAGTGTCTGCAATTCTGCCCAGACACGATAGGAGGGAGTATATGATGAGAGCCTTGTCGATCAGTTCAGCCCTGGAGAGATTGTGCAAGGCTCAAGAAGTTGAATTTTTTTCAGCCTGGTCTGTGCTTGTTGACAGGAGAGACTGCTACTACAGGGATGGGATACACTTAAATAGAAAAGGTGCAACAATATTTGCTGATGTTATCGAGGCAGAGTTAGGTGGGTCGGAAAACTGCTAGCTTGGGGGGGGGGAGGATACACAGACTAAAAGGTTAACAGTGGCCGCAGGCAGAGGCAAAAGTGATTCTTGCACTGCTTCTATTAGACTGAGCAGCAGACTGGAAAGCAAGGTAATGGAGATTTCCTGGACTGCTGGGAGTCATAGTGGAACAAGTAAATACATGGGCTGTGTTAGGGTAACTAAGAGTAGGAACAGGTGCATGTATACTTGCATGTACACCAATGCTAGGAGTATAGTTAATAAATTTGATGAGCTTGAAGTTCTAGTCAAGACATCAAAGGCAGATATTGTTGTCATGGTGTCACACAGATATAAGCAGTGCAGAATTGGAATTTCGGCAGTACAATGTGTACAAGAAGGATAGACAAGACAGGAAGGGAGGAGGGGTTATGCTCTTAGTTAAGAAACACATAAAATCTAAGGAAGTGCATCCAATTGATTTTGGTGGACAATGCAGTGTTGAGTCTGTTTGGTGTGAAATAAGCACTAGGAAAGGAAAAACGAGAGTAGGTGTGTGTTTTAAACCTAATGAATCTGATGAGTATAATGAGCAATTGTGCAGAGAAATAGAGTGGGCCAGTAAATCAGAATGTCTTATAATGGGGGATTTTAACTTTCCAGATATTGACTGGAACTTGTGGGTTGATCGCTCACACATTAACAAGACTTTTGTGTATTTGTTGGATGACTGTTTTCTACAGCAACATGTTCGAGAGGCAACCAGAGGGAGTAATACTCTTGATCTGATTATCAGCAGTGATTATTCATACATTAAGAATTTGCAGATAAAGGAACCACTCGGTGACAGTGATCACAATGTATTGATGTGAGAATTACTTAAAAGATGTAACTACCATCAATGCTAAAGGGAACGGCTTTTGTTTTCGTAAAGGTAACTACAGAGGTCTCAGACAATTTTTAAATTCAGTACAATGGGATCAACTGATGATGTTACCAACATTGAATTCTAAATGGGAAGCATTCAGGAATTTAATTTTGGAGGCTACTAGGCTTTTCATTCCAACTAAGAAATACTGTTCAAGGTTTAGGCCTAAATGGATGTCAGATGAATTAATGAGGCTCGAGGCAGAGAAGAACAATGTATGGGATGGACATAAAGTATCAGGTGACACAGAAGCCTATGGCAGGTATAAACTAGTCTGTAATCAAGTCACAAAGGAGGTTAGGCAGGCGAAGGCAGATTACGAGAAATCTTTCGCAAAGGATGCAAAGAAAAACAGCAAAGAGTTCTTTACTTTACTTTATCTGCACTCTAGAAGGAAAGGGATGAATCAGATTGGGCCACTTAACATAGGTGGGTTGACTATTGATGATCATGCTCAGGTAGCTGATAAACTGAATGACTATTTTGCATCTACATTCACACATGAGGAATTATTCAATGAGGGGAATGCAAGAAGTTTATCGAAGGCTAACAGGGAGCTAACTGATTTTGTAATAACTGAGAGCAAAGTGGAGGAGAAATTGTTGAAGTTAAACATAAGGAAGGCACCTTGGATGGACAAGATCTATCCAGCTATATTAAAGAAGGCAGCAAAGGAAGTAAGCAAACCCTTAGCCATAATTATGAGAGCTTCCTTCGACTCAGGGGAGGTCCCCATAGACTGGAGGTGGACAAATGTATCACCAATTCACAGAGGAGTGTCCCAGGGTTTGGTGCTGGACCCATTGTTGTTTTCTGTAGTAGTAGTAGTGGCATGTGATGCAAGAAAGCAACTGTATGAGCTTATGCAGCATCATCCAAAAAAAAAAAAAATTACACCATTCCCTCCAAATGCCTGTCCAGTTCCTCCTTAAATTTATTTAACCTCTCAACTTCCACAACGACAGATGGAAGTTTGTTCCAGCAATTAACCACCTGCTGGCTAAAAGCAAATTTCCCACATCTATTCTACATCTGTCTTTTCTTAATTTGAATTCATGCCCCCTTAGGTTCTTAATCTGAACAAGTGGAAGGATCCCATCAGAATTCAGCGGGCTCAACCCATTCAAGGCTTTATACACCTCAATCAGATCGCTGCGCAGGTGCCTAGTCTCCAGCCACTGCAATTTACAGAACTTAAGCCTCTCTTGGTAAGAGGATCCCTTCACTCCCCTCATCAATCTTGTTGCCCTTCTCTGTACACACTCAAGCAAATCTACATTCTTGCTAAAATGAGGCCTCCAGACCTGTACACAGTACTCAAGGTGCGGCCTGACCATTGCCTTATACAGAGGGACAATCGCCTCTTTCTCCCTGCTAGCAAAATTCCTATATATCATTGACAAAACCCCATGACCAGCCCTGGCAGCCTGTCTGCATTGCTCAGAAAACTTCATATCTGACTGCACAATTATTCCTAGGTTTTTTTTTTTTTTTTTGGTAGTTGTTGGCGCATAGGCTTCTGTGGCCATAATGCACCTCCCAAGGTTTTTGCAGTACTCTGATCCAAGCCCTGGGCGGGAATCGAACCCGCGACCTTTGGATTGGGCAGGCAGGCACTTTACCCACCCGGCTAGCCCGGCCGGCTATTCCCAGGTCTTTTTCATTTTCTACCACCTTAAGTGTAGTACCACACAGTTGGAACATTTCTCTGGGGTTACTTCTACCCATATGCAGTACTTTGCTGCATTTGTCAAGGTTAAACTTCAGTTCAGTTGCCACTGCTTAGCCCACCTGCCCAAATTATCTAGATCCTGTTGCAGTAGCACACTGCCATTACTGTCATTAACAACCCTGCCAACCTTTGTATCATCTGCAAACTTCGACACTAAGCCTGATATACCTTCATCAATATCACTGATAAATATACAAAACAACAGAGGAACCAAAAACGAAACCTGTGGGACTCCACTAATAACATTAGTCCACGAAGAGCAGCACCCATTAATTACCACCCTCTGTCTTCTCCCACTCAACCATCCTTTTATCCATTGTAGCAACTTACCCTTAATACCATTCTGCTCCAATTTTTACAGTAGTCTTCCATGCACAACAGTGTCAAAAGCTTTCCTGAAATCCAAATATATGATATCAAAAATTATTTTTTGCATCTAGTTCCTTTGTAACCACATCATAATATCCTATCAAATTTGTCAGACAAGACTTTCCCTTAACAAACCCATGCTGTGTCTGAATTATTGCTGCAGTCTTGTCTAGATGATCCTGCAATGCATCTTTAACCAGTAACTCCATTATTTTACCCAGAACAGAAGTTAAACTAACTGTTTTCTGTAATTACTTGTGTCACTCTTCGATCCCCCTTTGTGAATTGGGGATACATTTGCACATCTCCAGTCCTTGGGGACCTCCCTTGAGTCCAAGGATGCTCTCATAATTATGGCTAAGGGTTTGCTTAGTTGCTTTGCCACCTCCTTTAATATAACTGGATAGATCCCATCCACCCCAGGTGCCTTTCTTATGTTTAATTTCAACAATTTCTTCTCCACTTTGCTCTCAGTTATTACAAAATCATTAAGCACCCTGCTACAATTTGATAACCTTCTGCCATTTTCAAACCTTAATAACTCCTCATGTGTGAATGTAGAGGCAAAATACTCATTCAGTTTGTTTGCTATCTGAGTAGGATCATCAACAGTCGAACCATCGATATCAAGTGGACCAATCAGATTCATCCCCATCCTTTTAGAGTTTATATAAGTAAAGAAATCCTTGTTGTTTTTCTTAGCATATTTTGCCAAAGATTTCTTGTAATCTACCTTTGCCTGCCTAACCTCCTTTGTGACCTGATTACAGACTAGCTTATATCTGCCATAAGCTTCTGAGTTGCTTGATAATTTATATGCATCCCATGCATTTTTCTTCTCTGTCACGAGTCTCATTAGTTCATTTGATAACCATTTAGGCCTAAACCTTGAACAATATTTCTTAATAGGTATGAAACTTTTAGTAGCATCCACGATTAATTCCTTGAATGCTGTCCACTTAGAATTTACTGTTGGTAACATTGCCAGTTGAACCCACTGTACAGAATTTAAAAACTGTCTGAGACCACGGTACTCACATTTATGGAAGCAAAAACTCTTTCCTTTACCCCTAATGGTAATTATATCTTTAAGTAAATCCCGCATCAGTACACTGTGATCACTGCCACCTAGTGGTTCCTTTATCTGCAAATTCTTAATACACGAATGATCACTGCTGATAACCAGATCAAGAGTATTACCCTCTCTGGTTGCCTCTGTGGATTTATTGGATGATTGTTTTCTGCTGTTGCAGAAAACAATCTGCTGTTGCAGAAAACAATCATCCAATAAATCCACAAAAGTCTTACTAGTGTGTGAGTGACCAACCCACAAGTTCCAGTCAATATATGGGAAGTAGCCCACTCTATTTCTCTGTACAATTGTTCATTGTACTCAATTGAGTCATTAGGCCTATAACACACTCCTACTCTTATTTTTGCTTTCACAGTGCTTATGTCACACCAAACTGACTCAACAGTGCACTGTTCACCTATATCAACTGGATGCTCTTCTTTTGATTTTATGTTTTTCTTAATTAACAGCATAACACCTCCTCTCTTCCTATCCTGTCTATCCTTTCTGTACACATTGTACTCCCCAAATTCCAGTTCTGCATTCCTTATATCTGTGTGACACCACGTCTCTGCTATCCCAACAATATATGCCTTTAATGTCTTGACCAACACTTCAAATTCTTCAAATTTATTTACTATACTTCTAGCATTGGTATACATGCAAGTATACATGTACCTATTCCTAGTTACCCTGACACATCCCATATACCCACCTGTTTCAAGATGACTCCCATCAGTCCCTGAAAACCCCAGCACCTCTCACTCCAGGTCACTACTTATTCTAATAGAAGTTGTGCAAGAATCACCTTCACCTCTGTCTGCGGCTACTTTTAACCTTTTAGTCTGTGAATCCCCCCCAGCTAGCAGTTTTCTGACCCACCTAACACTGCCTTGATACCATCAGCAAATATTCTTGCACCCTTTCTATTTAAGTGTATCCCATCCCTGTAAAAGCAGTCTTTCCTGTTAACTAGCACAGACCAGGCTGAAAAAAAATTCTACCTCTTGAGTCTTGCACAATCTTTCCAGGGCCAAGGCTCTCATCATGTACTCCCTCCTATCATGTCTGGGCAGAATTGCAGGCACTTTCAAATTTAACCCTAATTCACGACTTTTTTGCAACATTCACCTGTACTTGTTAAGTAAATCTACAGATCTCCTACTCTTAATGTCATTGGTGCCACCATGTACAACAATATCACCTTTTGTGCCCTTAAAAGATGACATATGCTTTACGTCATCAACTTTTGCCCCTGGCAGACATACTCTGGTCCTGTTCCATCTATCCTTATCCTGTATTCATCGATGATATTGATGAAGGTATATCAGGATTAATGTCCAAGTTTGCAGATGATACAAAGGTTGGCAGGGTTGTTAACGACAGTAAAGACAGTATGCTACTCCAACTGGAGCTAGATAAGTTGGGAAAATGGACTGAGAACTGGCAACTGAAGTTGAACATTGATAAATGCAAAGTACTACATATGAGTAGCAATAACCCAAGAGAAATGTACTAACTGTGTGGTACTACACTCAGGGAAGTGGAAAGTGAAAAAGACCTGGGGGTAATTGTGCAGTCAATTATGAAGTTCACTGAGCAGTGCAGACGGGCAACCAGGGCAGGTCATGGAGTCTTGTCAATGTATATAGGAATTTTGCTAGCAGGGACAGGGAGGTGATTATCCCGTTGAACAAGGCAATGGTCAGGCCACACCTAGAGTACTGTATTCAGGTCTGGAACATTTTAGGAAGGATATAGAGTTGCTAGAACGAGTACAAAGAAGGGCAATAAGATTGGTGAGGGGAAGAAAGGGGTGCTCTTACGAAGAAAGTCTTAAGTTCTGCAAATTGCAGTACCTGGAGAATAGGCATCTGCAAGGTGATCTGATTGAGGTGTACAAGGCCTTGAATGTGCTGAGTAAGCTGAATGCTGATGGGATTCTTCCTCTTGCTCAGACTAAGAACCTGAGGGGGGCACAGTTTCAAATTGAGGAAAGATAGTTGTAGAATAGATGTGCAGAAATTTGCCTTTCACCAGCGGGTAGTTGATTGGTGGAACAGGTTTCCATCTATTGTTGTTGAAGCTAATAGCCTAAATAAATTTAAGGCTGAGCTGGAAAGGCATTTGAAACAAATGGAGGGGTGAAATTGGAGGTTTTTTTTTTTTTTTTTGGCTGAGGCTGCATAAGCTTGCTTTCCTGCTTCGTATGCTTCTACTAATGCTAATGATTAAATTTTCACTCTTATAAATGACTTCAGACCTAGGGACCATAAATTTAAATTATGGGAATTTAAACTGGATTGTAGGAAGTTTTCTTTTAGTTTGTGAGTTGTTGATTACTGGAATAAATTATTTGCATGAGTATTTGAGGTTAATAGTCCAGGGATATTTAAAGCACAGCTGAATAGATAGCTATGCAGTGAGGGAAATACATAGGATGTTTATTTTATTTTTATTTTTTATTATTAAATTTCATTATTTATTTTTATTTAGTTATTTATTATTATTATTATTTTTTTTTGGCTAGCCAGTGTAGCAAAAGTCTGTGGCTTTTTTGCACTGTATGGCTAATACTAATAATAATAGGGTTGATGTTTTCGAAATCAGCAGTTTCTGGTGGCTGTAAGCCACATGAATGCATTTTAAAAATGAACTCTCCGGTCTTTATCACTGTTGCTAAGAGATTACAGCACTTGAATATGGAAACAGTTTCACATCTTCATCATCATCAGCCTATTTTCAATCCACTGCAGGATGAAGGCCTTTCCAGCACATTTCCAGTTCCTTCTGTTTTGTGCAATGACCATCCATTTACTACGCACGAACATGTGAATTTCATCTGTTCATCTCTGTTGTTGTCTTCCAGGTTTTCTTTTAACTCCTCTTGGGTACCATTCAATTATTTTCTTAGTCCATCTGTCATCATATCTTCGAGCTATGTGTCCTGCCCAAGACCATTTCAGTTCATTAGTTTTGATAAGAATGTCCTTTATTTGAGTTTGTTGCCTGATCCATGTGTTTCTCTTCTTATTTAACAGTCTGATTCCCAATATAATTCATTCCATTCTTCACTGTGTAGTTTTCAGCTTCTCATCCATTCTTTTGGTGAGTGCCCAAATTTTACTTCCATAAATCATGGTGGGGAAGTATACATTGGTTCATTATTTTACATTTCAGATAAATTGGGATATTGCTCTTCAGTATTTGATTATAGTTCCTGAATGCTATCCATCCAAAATTTATTCTTCTCTTGATCTCCAGCCATTTATCATTACAGCTCCAGATAAGTATATGAATCCACCTTTTCAATTACTGCTCCTTCAATGATTATATCCCTTTCTGTGGCATACTTGTTCATCATTACTTTTGTTTTACCCATATTCGTCTTTAGTCCAAAATCCTTACTAATCAATCTCAAGTTGAAATGCCTACTTTTTCTTATATAAAGATGATATATCGATCATCTATATATCTTATTTTTCTTATATGACTTTTTCTTATATACAGATGACATATACTGACTTTGTAGTCAATATACATCATCTGTAAATATGCTTTATCTTCAAATAAAACTGTTATTCCATTCTTTACATCATTTACATGTGATTATGCTTTTCAACTACAGCACTTTCTGTTAGCGTTGGCAAACACAGAAACCTATATACACAATGTCTAGATTTTTTAGGCATTTAATTTTTATAAATTTAAGTTAATTATTACTGAGACACTCCAATAAACCACTTACAAGTCTATTCAGACTTTACTACACTTACATAAACATTACAATTCTGTTAAAAACCACTTACTTAAAGCAACAACCATTAATCCTGCAGGAACACCAAAGGCCAGTGGATAGCAATCAGGTCTACCAAAGCAATCAACATCTTCTGTTTAAAAAACAAAAAATATTTATTTAATGAAGTGTATAATTATTTCTTTACATGTCCATCAATTACTGGATTTCTAATGGTACTATTTTAATGAAATTTAGATGGGTGAACAATATTTTTTAGAAAAGTCAAATATAAAATTTTATGAAAATCATAAAATTTTATATTTGACTCCTAATGGAATAATTTAATTCCATTAGGAATCAAATTATTCACAAGCTTTGTGAATTACATGAATGTATAATTTCACAAGGCTTGTATCACATATTATTCTATATTAATTAGAACCATAATAAATTTTTTAAGAAGTTTTTAATTGATGAATAAATTATATGAATTTAATTGATATATAAATACAATAGAGAATGATTTCAAAGCAATCTTGAAATTAAGATAAGTCAGAAAAAAAAAAAAAAAAAAACTAAGAGGAAATTAAACTGCTAACAAAATATTAAACAAATCTTAACTCACATCTTTTAATATAAGAAATGTTATCCATTCTTATTAATAATATGATAAAAAGGAAAATCTTTCAATCATCAGACAGACATGAAATACATAATTTACCCCTAAGTACAGGTGTGAGAAAAGTGGACACTAAACTCCCCAAGTTGATGGACATGTAAAATAATGAAAAAAACCTCTGAAGTTCTCTCTCCTGAAAAAAAATAAAAATAAAAAAATAAATATATATATAATTAATTAAATATTAAAAATCAATTAATCAAATATTAAAATTAATTAATCAAATATTAAAAATTAATTAATTAAATATTAAAAATTAATCAATCAAATATTAAAATTAATCAATCAAATATTAAAAATCAATTAATCAAATATTAAAAATCAATTAATTAAATATATAAATATAAATACTGCATATACATTAAGAAGTCAACTCAGATTGCAATGTCAATCTAGATGTAAAATAATCTGATTTTTTCTAATGGGAAAAATGAATTTATTATTATTATTATTATTATTGCTCTTTATATTATTTCTCCCTGATTGGGGGTTCCACCTTGTGACAGGTATTACTACAAAGTACACAGGGTGGTTGTTGTTATGTCTGGTGTTACTGTTGGTCGTGGAACTCTCTGACTATCCTACAGGTGTTCAGGATTGCACCTTTCTGGATTCCTTGTAGGTGTTAGCTAAGAGACCTATTGCTGCTAGGGATGGTTGGGATGATTGAGATGGTCGTTACTTGTTGCATATGCCACATCTCTTTGATCTCCTGTCTTAGGTTTGTGTGCTTTCTGATTTTCCCCCCATGGGTTTTCTACAGGTTGCCAGTGTTGGATACCACTGTGTCAATCAGATTTCCTTCTTGTCCACAAGAATTATGTCCGGTCTGTTGTGCAGGGCTGTCTTATCTGTTATTATGGCGCAGTACCAGTACAGCTTGTGGGGTGGGGTCTCTAGTACTGCTTGGAGTTCATACTTGTAGTACAGTACACTTTCTTTGATCAACTGGTATTTCTTCTGATGTATTATGCTTGCTACCTGGTCGTATTTACAAGTGTACTCAGTTTGGGTAACCACCTTGCATCCTGCAGTGATGTGTTGGATCGTTTCTGAGGCCAGGTGGCATTGTCGACATGTGTTATCGGACACTCTGGGCTCCTTGGTAATGTATTTTCTATAGTTTCTGGTGTTGATTACCTGGTCTTGGATTGAAAGCATGAATCCTTCAGTCTTGGGGAAGAACATCCCACTCGTGAGCCATGCACTGGAAGCAATTCTATCTATGTGATCTTGATGGAGGTCACTGCAATTCTGTCATGGAGTGTCTTTTTTGCCCATCTTTCTAGCTTTGTTTGTGCCTTCTGGATGGGAGGGGGCTCCTCGCTTAGGCTGAGTGGGGTATACCACTTGTCTATCTTCCTTATGGCCTGTGGAGTGCTGCTGTGTGTTTCTAGAAGTAATCCTTCAGGTTACCAATCGCTGTTTTCTGTTGCTCAATGAAGTCTATCAGGTCCCTTCCTCCTTCTTTCCAAGCAATTGTCAGTCTCTCCAGGGCTGACTTCGGGTGGTGTTGGCGGCTCTTAGTCATCACTGTCGTTGTCTTTCTCATGATATTCTCCAGCTTGGTGTTAATCCAATCTAAGGAGTATGTTAGCACTGGGACTGCATAGGTGTTTATGGCTTTAACTGTTTCCTCCATTCTTTCTGCTTTACTTTCAGCAGGCTTCTGAGTCTCTGATGGCATTTTTTGGTCAGGCAGGCCTTAATTTCTTTTTGCAGTAACTGCTGAGCCCGCATCATCCCAAGGTATTTGTAGGTCTCTCCCTCTGTCATGGCTTCAATCTCTTTACCAGTCTATAGCTGGTAGTTTCAGTCACTAATTTTCCCTGGTGCAATCCATGGGGCTTGCATTTGTCTAGACCAAATTCCATCCAAATACCATTGCTGAATCCTTCAGTGATCCGGAGTAGTTGCTGGAGTTGCTTGTTATTCTCAATTAAGTATTGAGTTATCTCAATTATACTCCTACTCTCAATTCTGACCTCCTAATGTTTATGTCACACCAAACCGACTTGACACCGCACTGTCCAGCGATGCCGACTGGCTTCACTTCCTTGGATTTTATGTGTTTCTTAACTAATAGCATAACCCCTCCTCCCTTCCTATCCTTTCTGTATACATTGTACTCCCCGAATTCCAGTTCTGCATTACTTATATCTGTGTGATGCCATGTCTCTGATATCCCAACAATATCTGCCTTTGATGTTTTGAGCAATACCTCAAATTCATCAAATTTATTTACCAAACTCCTAGCATTGGTGTACACGCAAGTATACATGCACCTGTTCTTATTCTTAGCTACCCTAACACAACCCATGTGTTTACTTGTACCGCAATGACTCACAGCAGTCTCTGAAATATCCTGCATCTTGTTTTCCAGGCTGCTGCTCATTCCAATAGAAGCAGTGCAAGAATCACTTTCACCTCTGCCAGTGGCTACTGTTAATCTATTAATCCCCCAAGCTAGCAGTTTTCTGACCCACCTAACACTGCCTTGATAGCATCAGCAAATATTCTTGCACCCTTTCTATTTAAGTGCGTCCCACCCCTGTAGAAGCAGTCTCTCCTATTAACAAGTACAGACCAGGCTGAAAAAAATTCTATCCCTTGAGCCTTGCACAATCTTTCCTGGGCCGAATTGATCGACAAGGCTCTCATCTTGCAGAATTGCAGACACTTTCAAATTCAACCCTAATTCACAGCTTTTTTTGAACAGTGACCTGTACTTGTTAAGTAATTCCGCCAGTCTCCTACTCTTAATGTCGTTAGTACCAACATGTACAACTATATCACCTTTTGTGCCCTTAAAAGATGATATCTGCTCTACAACGTCATCAACCTTTGCCCCTGGCAGACATACCCTGGTCCTGTTCCACCTATTGTTTTTACATACCATGTTCCCCGTTTCCCTGACAATAGAGTCACCAATAACTACTAGTTCCTGTGGGACCAGCGCATTCTGCCTTGGGGGTTGCCACTGTGTTGCATGATGATCAAGCTTTGTTCACCTAATATAAAATGCCAATATGTTGTTACAATAATGCTGAATTTTTAAAAAGTATTTAAATATTTTTGAAAAAAAAAGTTTTTAAAACAATTTTGATTACCTGGCCTACTTTAAACTGATCGCCACCAAATGCTGATACACAAGGTTTTATGCCACCTGTTCCTAGAGCTATCAATGCAAGGCCAATCATAGTTGTAGCACTGCAACAGAGAACATATAATTATTGTATTTATTTTTTTGTAAACTAAAAAAGAAGCATTATATTCTCAAAAAGTTAAAGGAAGTTTGTTTTTATTTTATACTATATTCAATAGATAAACATTTTGAAAATTGGTAATGTTTATCCTGTGCAGTGAAAAATAAATATAATGCTAAGATTATTTTACAGATGCATTTACCATCACTGTTGGTTCCTTGTTAGCTGTTATGCAGGATGAATATAAATCAAATGATCAATTCAAAAGGTGTATTTTTTGTGATATTTTGGAAAAGAAAAAACTGCTTTGAAGGTAAAAATTTGTATATCATTTCTGGTTATGAATTAAAATGATATACAGGAACTTTGCCATCAGAGATAAAGAGATGATTATTCCACTACATAAACAAACGATTAGGCCATCTTGAAATGCACACAGCTTGAGACCCCATTTTAGGAAATATGTGGACATGTTTATAAGGGTATAGAGAAGAGCAATGAGAATGGTTGAGGGCATGAAGGAGTATTCTTACAAGAGAGACTTGAGTTTTTCAAGCTAAATTTTTTTGAAACCAAGTATCTGCATAATGACCTGATTGAGGTGTTTAAAGCCTTGAAAAGTTTGAATAAATTAAATACCAAGGGAATTATCATGCTTCTCCATGTGACATACCCATGGAAGCATAAATTAAAATTGGTGGGGGGGGGTTGACAAGTAGATTGAAGAGCAAGTCTTTTCTTTAAAATTTGTTTTAGTCAAAGACTGACTTTTGGAATAAACCTCCACTATTATTGTGGAGGTTGGAAGTTTATCTAAATTTAAAGAGGGATTGGATAAATACTGAAAAGAAAGACTGACCCGTGCTTCATTTTGGCAATACCAATACTAAAAATAAGATTTTATGGAAGTTTTCTTGAGGGTCTCATTATGTCATTGGTCTCCATGGAAAATCCTAAAAGTCTAATGACAATGTTCATTGTCATCTACGAATATAGCTTGTGACCATTTGTATTACAGTAGGTTGTTGTTGTTGTTATTTGGTTTTTTAGGAGCATTAGCAACTAAGGCCATATTGCTCTGAGGATATGCGGTGGTCATTCCCTGACCTTTCCGCATTCTCCGTATTTGGTGGTCACGGGCTCAAACCCTGGTATAATCAAGAAACGTGTGCTACGTACTGCCACTCCTACCCACCTGGCTACGGAGGTGCCGTATTACAGTAGGATCTCAATTATCCAAGATGAATGGGATCAAGACTGTCTTGGATAATGGAAATCTCAGATAACAAAAATCAAATGGAAATCTTGGATAATAAAACCTTAACTTTTTTGCCTTTTCAATTGGGGATGAGTTGTAATAAAAAGTATTTACGTACAAAGTAATTTTCAAAAGTTTTTATTAAATAAAATACAGTATGGTAGTATTCAATAGATACATAAATGTCATAAGAAAGAAAAATTATAAAAAAATTTGTAATTTTACTTTTTTATGATATTTAAGTTTAATGACAAGCTTAGTTTTAAAATGCACCAGTCAATATCCATTTCTAATAAGTTATCTCTTTTCTAATTAAAATGAAAAGTAATCTGGTTGTTATACTTGCCAAAATTTAAAAAAAAAAAAATACTGAATTGGTCATGGATTCACTTGACGATCATGAGTTTGAGCATATTCACAATTAATCCTGACATTTGAATGTCAAAGCCAATGAGAAGTGGTGTGCAACATTTACACATATTGAATAAACTTTTGTCAAAAATATGCTTAATCTTGTTTTGTTGCCAAATATCAGTTTTTTTAATTAACAGTTCAAACAGTACTATTCTGTTTTTGCCCAACTGGTTTGGTGAAGAGAGATCGCAGTTACAGAAGTTTAGTTAACTGAGGTCCCACTATATGTAAACACTATAATAATTTCATTAAAACTGCAAAAACTTTTAATTCTGCCTGAATGCATATTTATCTGACTACTATGATACAACTACATAACTTTTTTATTTTAAAATTAATTTGGTACAAACACATAAATTGACAAAAGTAGATTAAAGTATTTCAGGTTTCTCTACAGGCTTCTGAATGACAAAGACCAGCATTAGTGATACACACTTGCTTCGTGGATCAAATACAATTCTTGATTATCCAACTTTTGCCCAATAAGTATCCAAGAATAATTTTATTGTTGAGAATTCATAGTTTTCATTCATTAAATTTCCACACGGTAAGGATAAATTGTCAAACATAAATTTCAGGAAAAATGGAACATTCTATGAGTGTGTAACAAACCTACTCATTTTATGTGTGAATTTGTGCTTGAATTTTAACTGGAAAGCACAATGTATTGTTACCACAGAACATTTGCACCAATCTGGATCAGAGATAGAAACATACCTGCAACATACACAAATAGGGGTAAAGGGAAGGGTTTTTGCTCTCGTAAAGGTGACTACGATGGTCTGAGACAGTATTTAAATTCTATACAGTGGAATCAACTGATGATATTACCAACAGCAAATTCAAAATGAGAGGCATTCAAAGAACTTATCTTGGACGCTACTAGGCTTTACATACCAACTAAAAAATATTGTTCAAGGTTTAGGCCTAAATGGATGTCAGATGAACTAATGAGACATATGGCAGAGAAGAAAAATGCATGGGATACATATAAATTAACATGTGACACAGAAGCCTATGATAGATATAAGTTGATCTGTAACCAAGTTACAAAGGAGGTTAGGCAGACGAAGGCAGATTACGAGAAATCTTTGAGAAAGGATGCAAAGAAAAACAGCAAAGAGTTCTTTATGTATGTAAACTCTAGATGGAAGGTGATGAATCAGATTGGTCCACTTGATATCGATGGTTCAACTGTTGATGATCCTGATCAGGTAGCTAACAAACTAAATAAATATTTTTCATCGACATTTATAGATGAGGAGTTATTGAGGGGAATGCCAGAGATGTATTCAACTCTGGCAGTAAGCTAGATAATCTTGTAATAACTGAGAGTAAAGTGGAGGAGAAATTATTGAAGATAAACACAAGAAAGGCACCTGGAGTGGATGGGATCTATCAAGTTATATTAAAGGAGGAAGCAAAGGAAGTAAGAAAACCCTTAGCCATAATTATGAGAGCTTCCTTGGACTCAGGGGAGGTACCCACAGACTGGAGATGTGCAAATGTGAACCAAATTCACAAAGGAGGATCAACGTAATTATAGACCTGTGAGTTTAACTTCTGTTCCAGGAAAATTAATGGAGGCACTGGCTAAAGAAGCACTGCAGGATCATCTAGACAAGACTTCAGTTACAGCTCGGACACAGCATGGTTTTGTTAAGGGAAAGTCTTGCCTGACCAATTTGATTGGATACTATGATGCAGTCACAAAAGGGAATAACTTTGATATTGTATATTTGGATCTTAGAAAGGCTTTTGATACTGTTGCACATGAAAGACTGCTGCACAAAACAAATTGGAGCAGTGTGGCATTGGAGGCAAATTGCTGCTATGGATAAAGGGGTTGAGGGGGGGAGAAGACTGAAAGTGGTAATCAATGGACACTGCTCATCGTGGACTAATGTTATTAGTGGAGTCCCTCAGGGTTCAGTGTTGGGTCCATTATTGTTTTCTGTATTTATAAATGATATTGATGATGGTATATCAAGCTTAATGTCCAAGTTTGCAGACGATACAAAGGTAGGCAGGGTTGTTAAGGACACTACTGATGCTATGCTTCTGCAATAGGATCTGGAAAGTTTGAGCAGATGGGCTGAGAGGTGGCAAATGAAGTTTAACACTGACAAATGTAAAGTACTACATATGGGGAAACAGCAACCCCAGAGCAACGTATCAACTCTGTGGTACTACACTGACAGTGGTAGAGAATGAAAAGGACCTGGAGGTAATTGTGCAGGCAGATTTGAAGTTCTCTGAGCAGTGCAGATGGGCTGCAAGAGTAGCTCATGGTGTCCTGTCAATGATATACAGGAATTTTTCTACCAGGGATAAGGAGGTGATTATTCCCTTGTATAAGGCAATGGTCAGGCCACACCTTGAGTATTGTATACAGGTCCGGAGGCCTCATTTCAAGAAGGATGTAGAGCTGCTGGAATGAGTACAGAGAAGGGCAACAAGATTAGTGAATGGAACAAAGGGTTGCTGTTACGAAGAAAGGCTTAAGTTTTGCAAATTACAGTGTCTGGAGACTAGGCACCGGCAAGGTGATTTGATAGAGGTGTATAAAGCCTTGAATGGTTTGAGCATGCTCAATGCCAATGGGATTGTTCCTCTTGCTCAGAATAATCACCTGAGAGGGCATAAATTCAGATTGAAGAAAGACAGATGTAGGATAGATGTGCAGAAATTTGCCTTCTGTTCCTCCAACCAACAGGTGGTTGGTGGAACAGACTCCCATCCCTTGTTGTGGAAGTTGATAGCCTAAATAAATTTAAGGCTCAGCTGGACAGGTATTTTGAACGAACAGAGGAGTGAAATGGAAGTGGTTTTTTTTTTTTTTTTGGCTGATGCTGCATAAGCTTGCTTTCTTGCATCATATGCCTCTACTAATGCTAATTTCTACTTGTTATAGAGACTCCAGTCAGTCCACAATCCAGATAATCCACCCCCATATAATCAAAAGTCTACTGTACTGTAACACTAAGTAATTCATGCTAACAAAGTTCATTCTGCTGTGTATTAAGACTATTGCATTTACTAGGAACTTTGAATCCTGCTGTCTACAAAAACACAGGACAGGATAAAGTACTACTATTTTTCAAATTCTTCTGGTAATATTATGGATGTCCCATAGTATAAACAGAAAATTCATTTACCAAGTTTCATTTCATTTGCCTTTTCAGAGAAAGTACACAATTATAGACTATATATAACTCAGAACTCAGATTTTTTTAGTACTTCAGGACATTAATAATACAAATGTTTCAATAATGTAAATGTTTAACATATTAATACATTGCAATTTTAAGAATATATTTTGTATGTGTAACAAAAAAACATTTATAAGTAACAACTCTGAATTTTAACATCTTTCTGAAAGTGTCCACAGAAAGAAAAAAAAAAAATGGAAAGTTTTCAGAAAATCTGAATTTTAGCATAATTATTTAAAATTTAATTAAACCATCTTAAAGAATAAAAACTTATATTATGAAGTAGTTTACCTCAATATGATATGTAGAACACTTCCGTATGATACTATGAATTTGATAGTACATAACAGAGCTATGACGCTCAGTGTTCAACATTGATATCAATATTTGTAGAAGGATAAGATGTAAACATAGAACACTTCTGTATGATATGGAAGTGTTCTACATATCATATTGATGTAAATTTCTGTTATTATTCTTCCACAAATATTGATATCAATGTAGAATGTATTGAGCATAATAGCTCTGTTAGATACTATCAAATTATGAAGTAGCTTATATTATCTATAATTTAACTACAAAATTAAATATAATTATATAATAAACAAAACTAAATAAGAAAAATCATACCTTCCAGGCAAAAGATCTGGAACAGATGCAACAGACAAAACAATATTTCCTATTGCATATATAATTGAAATATAAAATATTGTCCTGGAAAAAAAAAGAAATAAAAATCTTTGTCACAAAAAAATAACATTAACAAATCTGGAAATGAAATTCTTGCAAATAAAAAAACAAACACATTAAAATAATAAATAATATTAATGATAAATATTGTTCAATGATAAATTAATAAACTGAAGGGATAGCTGAAAAGGGGGCTGATGAAGTACCATTCATTGGAGGAGGGGATAACAAAAATATTACCTGCAGGATACATCCATCCTACAAGTTATATGTTTGTGAGCACATCACAACCAAGCAAAAAGAACAACAACAAAAAAAAAAAAAAAAAAAGAAAATTTTATTTCAATACGAAGTACAGCAATTTTTTTTTTTAAGATTAAAGCTTTCATTTATTGAAACTGCTCAAAAAGTTTACATTGCGGATAATGCAGAGAACTTGATTTGTTACTTTATTAACTAATGTTGTAGGAAACATAGTGAACCTAGTTTGCTTATCACTACATACAAAATGATACTATGCTGTATCTGAATAATAACATGAATGATTCTTAAATATTGTATAAAGATAATTTCACTTTTCTGGTTCAATAACTGCAAGATATGGAGAGGAAAAACTGAATGATTATCAATTACAGCAGTTTCACTTTTCAAATTTTTAAACAAGCAAATGTGGGAGATATACTACAGCCCCTTGTTAGCAAATTGGAAAGGGATATAAAGGTTTCTAATTTGGCCACTGAGTATATTGTAGACAGAGTTTACCAATTTTAAGTTCAGCATGCACTTGTCATGCAAGTTATGCTTTCCCCAGTATTATTATTTAATGGGTAAAGTGCAGTGCCTTCGCAGGTAGTTCTGTGGTTATATAATCGCCTTCCTCTCCACATCACACAGAAAAGATAGTAACATAGGAAGATTCAGGGTAGGAGCACCAGGGCACATGTGCTCCCTGTCGTTTTTCGGAGTATACACCAATCATTTAAATCCATTTAGCTGCAAAAAAAAATTTTTTTTTGTTAACATTTAGGATTTTAGCTATTTTTGCACTGTGGCTTAGCTATTTTCAACTGATGGTAACACTGACGCTGATTTGATCACCATTCTAGTTCAAGGCACCACACAGTTTGGTTGTGCGTAATGTTTACTTCAAAGTAATTCAAAGTTTAGCTGTGTGCCTATGTCCACCAGTAACATACGTTTGAGTGTTGTATTTGTTTTGTTCTGTGCATTATTGGTGGCTTGTTTGTGTGCACAAACAAGGCACAAAATGGTGCCCCCCTGTCAAAAATGGTGACATGGGGAGCACCATGTTACAAATGATGCCCCTTCTGTCATTTTTTCTGGATCCAACAGTGGATAGTAAGTATATGATATATCATTTAAAATAAATATATCTGTTGGTTTTGTTTTGCAAAGTGTGGTTTCATAGGGCTGCAATTAGTTTTCTGATTATGGATCAACAAGGATGTCAAGAGCCAGCAATCACCAGAGAAAACAGTCTGCACTGGGCCTATGTTTTCCTTCCAATTACTATTTTCTATAAGTTATTGTAGTTCCCCCCCCCCCCCCAACTGTCATGCAGTGGCAGACCAGATAATGTAGAAGTTTCACCAGTCAGGAGTCATGATGTTTTTCAACAACATACTCCAAATTTCACCCCTCACAGGCAGATCAACTTTTAGAAATGTGCAATTTTAAAATTACAAAAATATTGACATTGAAAGGAACTTGCATTTACACTGATCTAGATAAAACAATGCATTATGACGGTATCTTAATCTGCTACATGACAGATGCCTCTCAACATGTGCATATAATTTCAGTTTAACTTAATTAATGAGTTTTTTTTAATTGTGTGATAATTAGCAAAGATTTCTGGAATTTTCAGTGGAGAAATAAATAAAAAAGAAATAAAAAAAAGACAATTTCAAAAGCAGACAGAGCAGATGAAGAGCACAAGTTGATATTGTCTGGGGGATCTCACTGACCCCTCATGACAGGCTAACAGTTAAATATTGTTTTCTAAAGAATCTAATTCAATAACAGACAAATTCCAAGAAATTTTCGAGCAAATGCTTTAAGCAATGAAAAAGGTAGATCTGAGTATGTGCCTGATCTCAGCTCTTACTACCACAGATGAGGCAAAATTATATGAGGGCATGAGTAGAACAACTAATTGTGAAGAGATTCACAATATGAGAAGTAACAGTACCATTTTATGTAAATTTTGTTTGCTTTTATATGGTTACAGACAGTCTGATACTACTGCACAAAGAGTATGATAGTGTAATAGACAAATATAAATATTTCTATTGATAACTTTGCATCTTCGACTTACCTAAATTTTCCAAGTAGAGAGTCGGCTATCATAGCACCAAATATTGGAGTGAAGTAAGCAGCCATGGTAAATGTATGATAAATTGTAGTAGCTGTATTGTCATCATAGAAAAGGATTTTTGTCAGGTACAGGATGAGGATAGCTGAAAAAAATAACATAATTAAAATAGTAGTAGCAATTTAGATAGTGATAGCAATGTTCCAATAATCAATTAACCATTGTTACTAATTAACAATGGACTTGCTATATATTATTATTATTAGCTATATGGTACAAGCAGGGCCAAGCCATATTGGCCACCCTGGAACATTGTAATCTCCCCTCCAAAAATAAATAACACTTTTTGTAATAATATTTTATCGATATCACAATTTATAAATAATATTTACATTTTTTTATTTTATTTTCTGATCACGCTTTATTCTTGCTACACATATTTGAACATGAAAAGGTAACATAAAATTAAGACAGATTTGTGGAATAAATTTTATCGAAATTTGATATGTATGTTTTAAATAATATCACTTAGTTTTGAAAAAAAATCGTGAAAACAGATATTAATAATAATTGGTATAAATATATAATAATAACCTTTATTTATAACTAAACATAATTACATGTATAAAGTTTAATTCATGTGTTATTGCATATTTAACTTTTAAAATAAATTTAAATAAAATTACTAGATATTAAATAAATTGAACTTTTTGGGTTTCAGTTCTGAAAATTTATCATGTAATGCTCCATACCTAAACTTTCATCTAAATCATGTTCTGTCGAGGCTGGTGCTAAATTATCCAATCTGTCTTGGGACGTTGTAGTACGAAGATAATTTTTAATTATTTTTAATTTGGAAAATGATCTTTCCCCGGTAGTTACACTCACTGGCAATGTAAGAAGTATTCTTAGAGCAATCACTACATTGAAAAGTGGGGCATAAATTATTTTCAAAAATATACTCTAATACTTCTGTTACTATCAAATCTGGTTTTAAAATATTTTTAAGTACTTTTAATTCGTCGGTCATGTCAATGGCATCGATATTCTTTTCGTTCTTGATATAGTCTGTTAATTTATTTTGCAAATCTTTACAACATTTTAGAATTTCTTGATCGGTTACATGCTTTAAATTATGTATGTCATATAAAAAATTGAAATCATCACTATGTGTTCTTAATAAATCAAACCTGTCTTATTGTTGTGTCTAGTATTGAAAAATAAAAATTAATTTTAAAATTTAACTGTGCATCGTTTATGCCTTCATCTGGATTTTCATAATCAAATGATTCAAACTGAATTTTATTTTTACGTTGACGTATAAGAGAGACATCAGGAAATTTAGTTTTGGTTTCAAATATTTCGGCTAACTGTTTTGATTCATTTAAAAACTCTAAAAATCCACTATCAGATCGTTTACTTTATAAGTAATTAGATAAATTATTTAATTGATCAAGCCAAGAAAATATATTCAATTTTGGATTTTGCATTGTTTTACTTACTGCATTCGCATTATTTAATATTTTGTACAAAATTACTATTGAACATATAAATTTAAATGATTTTAATTTCAAGGCTAAACATTTTGACTGGTGTCGCGATTTAACATCTTTATTCTTATCTTCCATTATTTCTAAAAGGGCATCATAAATTTCACCAATTTCTTGTCTTAATGGCCTTATTGCATCTATACGATTTCCCCATCTTGTATCACTTACGAAACATGTTTTTTCAAAATGTCCGAACGTTGCGTGGATGAAGAAAAAAATATAAACAATTCTTGAACTGAGTTAAAAAAATCTACTGTTTCAAAATTAATTTTGGCAGTATCATTAACCACCAGGTTGAGACCATGTGCAGTGCAGGGTACAAAAAAAGCACGGGGGTTGATATTTAAAATTTTTCTTTGCAAACCACTGTTTGTCCCTTTTGGCAGCATCATTATCCATGTTAGCTCCATTGTCATAACCTTGCCTGTGCATATCATTAATATCAAGGCCTAATTCATTAAATTTGTTTAAAATAAATATACTTAACCCTTCTCCAGTCCAACTTGTTATAGGGGATAAACCTAAAAAGTGTTCTCTTATATCTACTTTTTTGTTAACTTCATTTAAATTTACAAATCTAATTATAATATACCTCTGCAAACGATACTCGCTATAACGTAACTGACAAAAGTTTTTAGTTGGTGGCGACTAGGTATGAATGACTAATTCCCCTAGATTTGATTCAATTGTCTCAGCGAAAGCATCCCTATCATTTAACAGTGTAATACTGTATAATGGGCTCTCAACAACTACTAATATATGAATGAAGAATCAAAAAAGTTACAGGTTCACTATGTAATCATTTTTAAAAAGTTTATTATGACAAGAATTTCTTTATTTGTATTTTCTTTATTCAAATTATGCTTAGATTCTACATCATATTGGCCGCCCATTGTTGGTCTGTTGTTTAATGGTGCAAGGGCTGCTAAGGCCATATTGCGCCTGATTCTATTTACTACTGCAGTTAAAATCTGTTTAATAATCGTGTCTGCTTCAAGAATGCAAAAAACTCAGCTAGATTTGCATTGTCTCCAATCAGATGAGATAATGTTAAAGGTTCTTGCAGATGTGAAAATTTGATTCGAGCATTAACGTATTGGTTACAATTTAGTAGGATATCAGCCGCCGCCAGTGTTCGTCGCATACTCGAACACCGGGTTGGCATGGCCCTGGGTGCAATATCGAACAAAAATAAATGAGAGAAACCAATAATGATAAGATGCCACGCAAGCATCTGAAGGTCTGTATTTTTGTCAGCTGCTCGCATTTAGCCAGAAAAATGAAACCTCTACAGCAAGATTAGACACTTGTCACTAGTGTCTCACAGGTGCTACATGGGAATGAGAGTTGAAGAAAGTAGATGCTTTGCTCGTGTGACATCTATTAAATGCCAAACAAAAATTTAATGTCATATAATTGATAGTACATTGAAATGAAAATACTGTATAACCAGTGAGAGAATATTGGTGATCAAAAGGAAATTGGTGACTATGGGAGGATTTCATTTTATTTCGATTTCAAAGAAAAAAAAAAAAGTTAAGAGTCGCTAGCCACAATAGCAAGAGGATGTTTTTAATTTAGCTAGTTTTGTTAGTTACATAAACAGAAATATCTGATTTTTTTTTTTCCCCCCCCATGTACAACCAGGGTTTTCATGTAAAATTCATCTACAGTATTCAGGACTGTACTTCTTGGGCCCAAGGTGCTAAGCTCTTGCAGGGCCCCCTTTAAAGATACCAGAGTTAAAAAAATATATATATATATATATTTTTTTTTTTTTTTTCCAATCTATTTTGTTTTTGAATTTGATCTTTTTCTCATGCCTCTTTCATTTAGATGCTCCAGATTCATACTTTTGCCCATTTTTAACTGCAAAATTAAACTGAATTTCACAGTTTTTGGATCTCAGCTTATATAGATTCTGAAATCTACAGGTGGTCCAATTAAAATAGTTTCTGTAGAACAAATAAAATTTACAGATAACAAATGGATTTCAAGAGACCTGGGTACAAATTGTTTGCACCTCTGGCCTTTAGGCAATAGTGCTGCTACTATAGAATGCACGAATTAAGAACTAAAGGGCATTCCACAATTTAGTGGTGTCCATAACACATTTACAACCAACTCCCAAATACTGTACTGAGCAGCATTGCTGGTCAACTGCTTTCTTGTGTTCATGGCTAGTGGAAAAGATTAATTAAGGCATATTCCTGATGCGTATATTTTTCGCCGTGGTCAACCTATGTTTTACTGTTACACCCTATTAGAGAATTAGGAGAGAGTGATTTTCCTTTATTCTGGAAATTAATCTGTTCTTTTGCAGAAATGAGTCATCCACACTTTCAGTAAATTTCACCTGTCTCTGTTTACACAGTAGGTACAAGTGGGCCCTAGTTTAGTTCAGGGAGTTAAAAAGAAATCGCTTTAAAAATTTGAGATTAGAGAGCCCATGTGAGGCCAGAGCCTCATATGCCTGTTCATAAGTACGGCCCTGACAGTATTTTCACAAAAACTTGTACAGGTCACGATTCCCGTTACTGACAACTAAAGGAATCGTTATAATCGGTTCAGCTTGCCGAATGAGAAGGGGGGGAGAGGAGAAGAAAGAGTTGTTTCTTGATTCTGAAAAGATCTTTGTAAAACAACGTTACTAAATTAGACTTATTTCAGAGATCAAATTTTGCGT
This sequence comes from Mastigoproctus giganteus, assembly GCF_048544385.1. NCBI lineage: Eukaryota > Metazoa > Arthropoda > Arachnida > Uropygi > Thelyphonidae > Mastigoproctus > Mastigoproctus giganteus. The sequence goes on from NC_143587.1 coordinate 21,172,453, forward strand.
ATCACTCAGCACAAAAACAGAAAATATTCTTTCGATAAATATAACAGTTTCGAACTGTTAGAATCAAGTGCTATAAAACGAAAAAATAAATTACTGCGAGTACGTAGTGCACTGCCAGTATACAGACCGGCAGATATAGTGAGTATCGCGCATGCTCCAAAACAATTCCCAGCACAGACTGGCAGATATAACGGCAACCGGCAGATAGAGTGGGTGTCGCGCATGCTCAGCAAGTCGGAACTGCCCGTCAGAATACAATTCACAAGTTGAAGCTGGCGGTGCCTGATGGCACTAAAGTGCAGGATTACCCGGTTGGTATATATATAAGTCAAGAATTTGTCATCAAATAATGAAACTTTCAAATAATAATTATGAAATTAAAGAACGGAAACGAAAGCGTCTTTTAAAGTGCAACGATAAGAAACTATTCTTGTCGCCCCTGTGGCCTAATGGATAAGGCATCGGTCTCCTAAACCGGGGATTGCGGGTTCGAGTCCCGCCAGGGGTATCCCACCTTTTACTTCTTTTTTTTTTTTTTTTTCTCCCATTCCTTCCTCTTTTATCTTGTACTTCTTCAAACACTGAAATATAGTCTGCCAATATATTAATTATGTCGTGAAATCTTTCACATATAATTCCAAAGCACTGAAAATAGCAAACATGCAAAGACAACAGTGCCTTAAGATGCAGTGGCAATTTTAGCAACTAACTTTTAAGGAGTTTATAGATTTAATTTTGTATTCTACAGTAATTAAAATAGAAATTTAACACAGAGTATTTTAAAATTAAAAATATAACATAAAGTACAGGGAATCAATACTCTTTAATATATTTTTTATGCATTTAAGAATAGTTCTGTTCTATATAATATCTGCCATTTATGAAGGGATGACAACTTATTTACAAGATGAATTTGTGCTTTCATTTTAGAATGTATCTCCTTGGAGCGGCTGGTTGCATTCTTTATTTCATTAATTTTTCCTTAATTTTGACGGTAACTGTTTCAAGTAATGGTATTCTTTTGAAAAGAACTAGTGCACATTTTTGAAACTCACAATAAGGGTGAAACCGGGGGAGGGATTTCAAGAGGGAATTTGCACCCACCAAGGCATAAAAATTTAAAATTAAAAAGATAAGATATTTGATTTAAAAAAAAACAAAAAAAAAAACATTTGCATAGAACTACAAAAAGGGAAAACAAGAAAAAATAAGTATTGAGTGACCGGGTTTCAAGCCGTGACTGCTAAATACGGTGCAGTTTCTCGTATTCTCTGTATCCTGTGAACTCCTCTGATCTGGTCGTCCAGGAGTATAAACAGAAAATTTATTTAAGTTTTGACGATATTATCTAAAAATAAAACGATCAGATTTTGCTTTTTAGTGTGTTTGTGTAATAAGCCTTTATTGTATAATATTTTTTGTAGTATCAATGCATATTAAATATGATGTATACATGCTTCATCCTCTCCCCCCCACCCCAAAAAAAAATTCCTGGTTTCACCCCTAACTTACAAGATATAACATAAAATATAAGATAACTTGGGGTTGGAGAGCGGGGGAGGAGTTCTACAGTAAACTAAAAGCGAAGACGCTGTTACGGTTCTTCACATATATTTATCAATGATATTATATCAGGCTTAATGTTGAAGTTTGTAAACGATACAAAGGTTGGCAGGGTTCTTAATGACAGTAATGGCGGTGTGCTACTGCAACAGGATCTAGAAAATTTGGACAGATGGGCTGAGAAGTGGCAACTGAAGTTCAACGTTGACAAATGAAAAGTACTGCATATGGGGAGAAGTAACCCCAGAGAGAGAGAGAGACGTACCAACTGTGTCGAGCCACATTTAGGGTGGTAGAATATGAAAAAGACCTGGGAGTAAATGTGCAGTCAGATATGAAATTTTCAGAGCAGTGCAGACTGGCTGCCAGAGCAACTCATGGGCTATTGTCAATGATATACAGGAATTTTGCTAGTAGGGAAAAGGTGATGATCCCTTTGTATAAGGCAATGGTCAGGCCGCGCCTTGAGTACTGCGTACAGGTTTGGAGGACTCATTTGAGGAAGGATGTAGAATTGCTTGAACGAGTACAGAGAAGGGCAACAAGACTGGTGAGGAGAACAAAGGGGTCCCTTACCAAGAAAGGCTTAAGTTCTGAAAATTGCAGAAATCTGGAGACTAGGCACCTGCGAAGTGATCTGATTAAAGTGTATAAGGCTTTGAATGGGTTGAGCAGGCTCAATTCTGATGGGATTCTTCCTCTTGCTCAGATTACGAACCTGAGGGGGCGTAAATTCAAATTGAGGAAAGACAGTTACAGAACAGATGTTTAAAAATTTGCCTTTAGCCAGCGGGTAGTTGATTGCTGGAACAAACTTCCATCTGTCGTTGTGGAAGTTGATAGCTTACATAAATTCAAGGAGGAACTGGATAAATGTTTAGAGGGAATGAATGTATGAAATGTTTTTTTTTTTTTGGCTGATGCTACATAAGCTTGCTTTCCTGCATCACATGCCTCCCGTACTACACTGGTGTGCAACACTTAAGGGCCAACACTATTTCTAAAGGTTACAACCACAAAATCTTTACTTAAGGTACCCTTTACTGGTGAGAGTAGATTCAGTCTCAGCATCGAATCTGAACGTCAGCTTTCTGAACGTACTAAATAGATGAGCGCACGACTAGAAGAAATTTTGTTTCTGAACGGAACACAGATATCTGAGGGTTTTGAGATGAAGTCTAAGTGACATTAGCATTTCCTTTAAGTTGTTGACCAAAGAAAGTCCAATTGGGCATTTATTAGCATTAGCAGTAATAGTTGCTGTTGGTTGCTGTTGATACCATCCGCACCAGATGCCAACAGCAACCAACCATTGCCGACCAAATCCAGAAGCGAAGGCTTAGATGGTTTGGCCACGTATGTAGAATGGGCACGAACAGAATACCATCCACACTCCTTTGGAGACAACGACCCACCCAATGGAGCATCCAACGGACCGCGCCTAGGAAAACGTGGGCCAAGCAAATGGAAAATGACTTGAAGAGCCGACGTCTCGACCTTAACCAGGACAGGACTGACGCCATGGATCGTAAAGTATGGAAGAACATCACAGAGCAAGTCCGAAACCCTGCGGCATCTACAGCAGCATACTGGTTGCGTGGCCAACCGCCTCCCCTAGCTGCCAGCTAAGGACCAAGAAGAAGAAGAAGAAGCAGTAATAGTGCCACATGATGCAAGAAAGCAAGCAAACTTATAAAGCACCAATCCAACCCCTTCGAATTTATTCTAACCACCTACTTCCACAACAACAGATGGAAGTTTGTTCCAATAATCAACCACCCGCTGGCTAAAGAAAAACCTCTGCACATCTATCCTGCAACCATCTTTCCTCAATTTAAATTTATGGCCGCTCGTATGTGCAACCTGAGCAGGAGGAAGAATGTCATCAACACTGATCTTGCTCAATCCATTCAGAGCTTTAAACACCTCAATCAGATCACCTCAGAGGCGCCTAGTCTCCAGACACTACAATTTTCAGAATTGAAGCCTTTCTTGGTAAGACCACCCTTTCGTTCCCTTCACCAATCTCGTTGCCCTTTTCTACACCCGTTCTAGCAGATCTACATCCTTCTTGAAATGAGGACTCCAGACCTATATACAGTACTAAAGATGCGACCTAACCATTGCCTTGTACAATGGGATAATAACATCCTTATCCCTGCTAACAAAGTTCCTGTATACCTTTGACAAAACCCCATGAGCTGACCTGGCATCCTGTCTGCACTGCTCAGAGAACATATCTGACTGCACAATCAACCCCATATCTTTTTCATTTTCCACTGCCCTGAGTGTAGTACCACACAGTTGGTACTTTAATCTGGGATTACTGCTATCCATATGAAGTATCTTGCATTTGTCAATATTAAAATTCAACTACCATTTCTTGGCCCAGAATTTATTGGTTAGTACTGCTCATAGTTGTTTATCCATGGGAATAAGATAAATTCTTGCAGACAGTATGTAGTGGCAAAATGGACTGAAAGCCTCGTTTTTGTGTCTAGTTTTCTCAATTGTACCGTTGACTGTTATCAATTATTTCACATAAAGCTATCCAGTTTAAGACAGAACCAGAGCGTGTTCATTTGTTCTGTGCATTAGACGTTCAGAAAAGGTACTTCCGTTTTCTCTGATAAGTTGCCCATCAATTTTATTGGTGGTGATAAGTAACTGTGTCAGGTAAACAGAAGTAACTGATGGAGGCTCAGTAAGGAGATTTCAAAAGACAGGCTAATTTGTTACCGTGGAAAACATTAATGACTCGAGTTATTTCATCTTAGCAATCTAGTTTCAAGCTTTTATTTTGTTCCTTTATATATGTTTTTGCTTTATGTATTGAAACGAGTTTTTGATATGCATGACAAGCTTCAACAAAATATACCGAAACGATGTAATCCGTGCGAATACAAGCATTTTAAAAATGATCACTCAGTATCACTAATAGGAATAGTGATGGTGCTCAAAAAGGACAGGTGAATGACCTGAAGGTCGGTCGACAAGGCGAGCCCAGTGAACCTGTTTGTCATACCGCAGCCTGGAAACCCAGTTCCGGCAGCGTAGCACGGACACAACATAAATCTGCAATTTCCGGCACTCTTGAAGCATGGAAATATTTAAATAAAATAAATAAAGGTAATCGCAACTTTCTTAAATCTTTGGTTGTTAAATCTTCGCCATCTTGAAGGTGTGATGAAAGCTTCAAAACCGTTTACTCATGCCGATATATCTGATAAAAATGCAGAGCCCATGGAGTAAAAGAAGTAGTACAGATTAAACTTAAGAAAAAAGAAAACGACGAATTTAAACAAAATCTTCACCATCTGAAAATTAGGAAACAAGACACTCATACTTTATGCAAAAAAAAATAAAATAAAATAATAATAAATAAATAAAATAAAATTCACACAACCATTCCCTCTAAAAGTTTGTACAGTTCTTCATTAAATTTATTTAAGTTATCAACTTCCACAACGAACTATGGAAGTCTGTTCCACCAACCAACCACCCGCTGGCTAAAAGCAAATTTTCGCACATCTATTCTACAACTGTCTTTCCTCAATTTGAATTTATGCCCCCTTAGGTTCGTAATCTGAGCAAGTGGAAGAATCCCATCAGAATTCAGCGTGCTCAACCCATTCAAGGCTTTATAAACCTCAATCAGATCACCTTGCAGGTGCCAAGTCTCCAGCCGCTGTAATTTGCAGAACTTAAGCCTCTCTTGGTAAGAGGATCCCTTCATTCCCCTCACCAATCTTGTTGCCCTTCTCTCTACACGCTCAAACAAATTTACATCCTTCCTAAAATCAGACCTCCAGACCTGTACGCAGTACTCAAAGCGTGGCCTGACCATTGCCTTATACAAAGGGATAATCACCTCCTTTTTCCTGCTAGCAAAATTACTGTATATCATTGACAAAATCCCATGACCTACTCTTGCAGCTTGCTTGCATTGCTTATGGTGTAGGAAACTACTCTTATTTTATTAATATGAAGGTTTCTTTTTATTTATTAAAAACAGATAAACATAAAACTGGCAGCTCATATATACACGAGGTATGGCAATAACTTTCCCGGACTCCTGCTGCGTTCGATGAGTTTGAAAATAAACGAATATTATATATTGTAGTTCAAATCTTCTCCAACAGATGGTAGCACAGTGATTGCTCAGTAGGCTAATGGATTGCAAGTAAGAACCAGTTTCGTTGGTAGCGTTAACCTTCCGCGTCACGATTTTGCAATGGAGCAATAAACGAATACCAAATTTTTTTTTTTATGAAAACCCCAAACACGAAAGGTATCAAAACCTATAGTACTTAGTACCGTGCATGGGTTGAAGAAGAAGTATGGGGGGAGGGGAATGCCGGAAACTTGGCTCTAGAGACTAAATATGGGTTTCACCACTTAAAGCCTCCAATAAGCAAAGTGGTAGTTTTTGCTTTAAACTGAGAAAATGTGCTATAGAAACTTGACCTTTCATCACCATAAAAGTGTTTATGGTGATGAAAGGTCAAGTGGCACCAGTGTGTTTCAATGGCATAAGTGGTTCTAAAACGGACGTGAAAATATTTACGATGACCCAAAAAGTGAGCGTCCGTCAACCGCTCGAAATGAGGAGAGAGTTGCAAAAGTTATGAAATTGTGGCAAGAGATCATCGTTTTACTCTCAGAATGATGGCTGATAAGTTGGATGTGAATAAGGAGACGATTCGTCAAATTCTGCACGAAGATTTAGGGAAAAGGGAGGTCTGTGGCGCACAGCGTCACGGAGGAGCAGGAGCAATGAAGAGTATCACCATGCGAAGCCTTCATCTAGACTTTCCAAGACAATCCTAACTTTCTCAACTGTATTGTGACTGGAGATAAATGTTGAGAGTTTTAGTACGACCCAGAGACGAAACATCAGAGCATGACTGGACTTCAAAATCTTCACCAAGGTCCATAAAGTTTCGTTTAAAGAACTCCAGGATCAAGACGATACTGATCATGTTTTCAACAAACAGGGTGTGATTCACGAGGAATTGGTGAATCACATCCCGGATGCTGCGTTCTACATACAGGTGCTTCAAAAACTACTGAAGAGCTTTTTCCCAGGGTGAATCCACAATTTCGAGATAAAGGCAGCTGGTTCTTGTCGTGTGGCAATGTCCCTGCCCCATCTCTTTGGATTACTTCGCTGATTCTTTTCAGAAACCTTTAGAACTGTGTAATAAGTGCATTCAATCAGGTGGTGATTACTTTGAATAAAAATAAAACATTTTTTGCTTTATTTATTTTGTCTAAGCAATGAAGATCTTAGAAATCGGATATGGCCTCCTTGGAGCCCACACCTGATACTTCTTAAATAAATAACAACATAATTCCATTTTTGGCAAGCTGCTTATTCGAAAGAAATGTAATAATGTGAAAATTGTTCGAAAGCATAAGTGATCAGTGTTATATAAATTCGAAGGATATAATCGAATGATATAATTCGATTATATCGTTCGAATAATATGAGTACAGTATAATTGAAATGATCGAATAATTTGCTTTAATCAAAATAATAACCTAACCGAAGAGGAAAAGAATGTTTTGCAGTGGAAGGAAACCTTAACCACTGATTTGTTGATTAACAACTCTGCACTTCTCTCCAAATGACTTTTTAAAATTTAGGTCGGAAGGTGAACAAACAGCCTTGACCCCGATCTGAAGGATTTCAGGAAATCCTGTAATGAAGCAACTTCACTGAAAATAATTTGCACCGTGGAATTTAACATCTGTAAACAGCTGCTGTACAGTATTTATTTACGAATATAATTTATATCATTATGATATTTGGAAGAGAAAATATATGCAAATTTTCCAATGTAAATCATTGTGCGAAGCCAAGTTAGTGTATTAAAATTGCCTGGTTGATCCCAGGTGTTCAGCTCTATTAACCCGAATAATTGGGGAATGGGAAGTAAAATATAATGATGGAGAGAATGAAGTACTGTGACGTCAGGAGGTTGGAGCAGATGATGCAGATAGGGTCACCGTGGAAATAATACACTGCTCGACAAAATTAACAGAACACGTAGAAAAGGTGTAACTCGTGGAGTTTGCGATGAAGCAGGGACAAAATTTGGTATGATGGTTTACCATAGAATAACGATGAAATGAGGAGACAGCGAGAACTTTAGACAGGTATAAGGGCCATTTAAAGTGGTTCTATAAGAATTACCAGAAAGATCACATTACAGAAGTCTATACAAGACGCCCGAAAATATGGTCACATGACATTATTAGGCATATGATTTGCGCCAGCGGCTAAATAGACCTGATAACGGTGAACCATGCTCGATATATGGGTGTCCATAAGATTCTGTGGTAACAAATCCCATCGTTCCACCAGCGCAGACCTTAGCTCACCAAGTGACCGAGGAGATGAGTCGGCGTGCAATGTGATGCCCAAGGGCGTCCTACACATGTTCAATCGGATTTCAGTCTGGTGATCATGCTGGCCACGGCAGTCATTAGATATCATCAGTTTCAAGATATTCTTCCACCACTTGAGCTCTGTGCAGTGGCGTTGTTGTGCATAAAAAGAAAATCCAGGCCAACCGCAGCTCTAAAAAGTCGCGCACATGGGGTTCGAGGATCTGTTTTCGGTACCTCTGCGCAGTTACAGTAGCCCTATCAAAAACATGAAGAGGGGTGCGGTCGTTGATCATTATTACGCCCCACGTGAGGACACTTACGTCCCCAACGTAAGTGTCCCTTTCTCTGATGTTGGACCGATGGTACCGCATTCCTCGTTGTCTAGAGGTGAAATAATGTCTGAAATCTGATTGTAGGCTAAAATGGGACTCAGCAGAGAACGGAACTATACCCCAGTTATCAGGGCTTCAAATCACATGTTCGTGGCACCAATTTCAACCAGCTCTGCAGCGGTTTGGGGTTAATGAGGTACAAACCACCGGATTCCTTGCCTAGAATCCACTTGAATTGAACATTCTAAACATTGGAAATGTTTTCACCTGTGGCCTCAGCAACCTCAAGAGTCAGTTGATGACAGGACATCGCAGGGTTCCATCTTGCTGTCAGAGCCAGATACCTGGCTGTTCTGGTTGACGTAGCCCTCGGGTGACCAGCCCTTCTTGTAATGGTTCCTATTTCCTGCAATTGATTGCATAGTGCCGAGACGACAATGTATGACCTATTAAGCCAAAGTGCCACCTCCGACTGCTACTGCCTGGCTTCAAGTCGTCCAACGGCCGGCCATCTCAAAGAATCATATAAACAACGATGACTTGCCATCCTGAGTACTGAAGATGTGATTATCCAACTGAGCAAGTTACAAAATGGGAATGAATTTATATGGTCGCAACCCTTGTTTTTATAAAGATGAATAATTTGCGTGATGTGGAGCTCTGTAAGGTGGTAGATCGATTTCTATTGGATACTCGGAATTTGTATGCTAGGATTCCTCTTATATCAAATATTCGCCTTCGGCAACACTCTTCACAATAAAAGATTCATGAAAAACATTTTGTTCTGTTAATTTTGTGGAACAGTGTAGCTGTGAAAGAGAGAGATTAAAAAAAGAAAATAAAGCAGAACGGCTTAAGAAAGTAATTGGTAAAGACTGCAGGTAAAAAAAAATATTGACATTAAATATCAAAGTAAGGAAATCAGAAAACAAATGTATTGTAAGGATAATTGGGAACTAAAATTCATTATCAACATCGAACAAAGAAGATAATTATGAAAATGAGAGTGAACCGAAGTCTCTTGTGGATTATAGGCATTATGTATGACAGGTATTACGAATAGCGGGTTTATGAATAATAATAGGTAACGTGATATGTAGTGAATGTAATAAGAACTTAAAAGAAAAAAAGAATTAATTATCTAAGTTTAGTTCTGGTTTCATAAGGTAGCGCCCTCATAGATAGCACAGTGGCTATAATTAACGTTACCCACACCGGGTGGAAAAGACCTGAGTTCGAATCCCGAATGATGGGAGAGATTTTATGGGTTTTTTTTCACAACGTAGCTGAGTTAGTCCGTCTCAGGCGTGGGTAGCATGGTTTTTTTTCTCCCGGAAACCTCGGATTTTCTTCTACCAAACCACAGCACACACACACACAATTTACAAATATATTATATACGATGCAATATGGCCTAAGTTGCTGATGCGCCAAAACCTCAATAACAAACAAACAGCATGCGTTCTGTGGCTGATTTACTGTTTGCTCAACAAAAACCATGCTACACTCGCCTGAGGCCGATTAACTCAGTCATTGTGGAAAAGACAAAAAAATTCCTCGCTTCATTAATGGAATTCGAACTCAGGTCTTTCCCACCCGGTACAAAAAAAATTCCTCGCTTCATTAATGGGATTCGAACTCAGGTCTTTCCCAACAGGTGTAGGGAGCACAGTGATTATACCAACTGTGCCACCCACCATGGCTTGCAAATTTGCCTTAGCAAATCAGCTAATTTATTATTTTTTCCTTTTTTCTTTCCTAATATTTTTTTTCCCTAAAGAACTGTGTCCACTACTTTTTGAAGAATCCCCATATTTCTCAAAATAACGTAAATAAGTTTTAATTAATTTATTTTTATTAGATTCATAATTGTTTTGTATTCGACAAAACGGGTATAGAGTTTTACTAGAATACATCCACTGAAGTACTTATGAAAGTTTCTTAATCAGCTAACCTAAATACCAAGAAAATTACTAATAGAAAATGTCACTTCAGATTTTCAAATGCATATCTGAAGGTCGGACAGCGAACTTGAGGCGTCTTGTAACACCAGACAAAGCATGACCTTGAAATGAATAGGATCAGCGTCCCAGATAAGAGAGAGAAAAAAAATCAGTGATAAACTTCTCTTTAAATGCGACGCGAGTAAACGTATTTAAAATTAGAATTCCCGGATACATAACATGCCTGAAGGGCTTTAAAGCATCAGAGGAGTTGAAGGACGATTATTTGTTTAAAATGATGTTGACAGACTTACCTTTCATCCCGTAAAACGAAAACCTTTCACAGAATTCATTTCCAATGATGAAAAACACCGATTTGGGATATTCGGACTTCTTTTGAGGCTATGAAAGAAGGAGACAGAAAGAGAGAGAAACAATTAAAATTACCTACTACAGTGACCAATATAAAACAAAATTAAGGACAAAGTGCTGTATTCAATATTAATAAGTACAAATAAAAATAATAATGACACATACCAAGTGTGATCAAAAAGTTCGGGGAGTGACTTTGTACCTTTAAATTGCAGCCGGGTAGAGAGCTATAACTTGTCCAAACACGTTCCATACACAGTAACACATGAATCTGCAATCACCCGTTTATCTGCAATCAGTCTGAATTAAACAGAAGGTGTTTTATGATTTTCGTCGCATTTTAAAATGAGTGTTATTGAGCGAATTTGCGTCACATTTGGTTTCAAATTAGGGAACCACTGGAAAGTCTTCGTTCAAGGCTTTTTCAGTGGTTCCTGAAGTTTAAAGAGGACTGCTTGTCCGTGGAAACTGATCATCGCTCTAGCCGCCCATCAACTTCAAATACCAACGATTCAATCGATCGTGTTCGTGATATGATCTGATGATCACAGTCAGCGGTATGGTCAGGCTACACCTTGAGTACTGCGTACAGGTCTGGAGGCCTCATTTTAGGAAGAATGTAGAGTTTCTAGAACGAGTACAGAGAAGGGTAACAAAATTGGTGGATGGAACAAAGGGGTTCTCTTACCAAGAGAGGCTTAAATTCTGCAACTGCAGCATCTCGAGACTAGGCACCTGCGAGGTGGTCTGATTGAGGCGTACAAGGCCTTGAATAGTTTGAGCAGGCTCAATGCTGATGGGATACTTCCGCTTGCTCAGATTAAGAACCTAAGGGGGCATAGATTCAAATTGAGGAAAGGCGGTTGTAGAATAGATGTGCAGAAGTTTGCCTTTGGCCAGCGGGTAGTTGATTGCTGGAACAGACTTCCATCTGTTGTTGTGGAAGTTGATAGCTTAAACAAATTTAAGGCTGAACTAGAGACATTTGGAGTGACCCGATGGATGGATGAAATGGGAAGTTTTTTTTTGGCTGACGCTCTATAAGCTTGCTTACGTTCATCATATGCCTCAGTTAATGCTAATGTATCTTCGTTAACATGTTGCTGCTCACTCACACTGTTTTTTCCATCCTCTATGGCTGGAAAAAAAGGCCCAGTCCTCGCAATGGAAGACCCGGCCTTCTCCAAGGCCCAAAACAACAAGATGATCTCGATAATGTAATGATCACGCTTATCATACATTTTTTGAATCACAGGGCATTTTCACTATAAATTTGTTCCGCATGGTTAAACTGTGAACTAGAAATGCTACACTGCTCAACAAAATTAACAGAACAAAATGTTTTTCATGAATATTTTTTTGTGAACAGTGTCGTCGAAGGTGAATATTTTATATTATAATCATCCTGGCATGCAAATTCCAAGCATCCAATAGAAATCAATCTACTACCTTACAGAATTGCACATTATACAAATTATTCAAATTATTCATGCCTATAAAAACAAGGGTTGCGACACATCACTTCATTCCCGCTTTTTTTTTTTTTTTTTTTGCTTTCACAGTGGGATAGCCACATCTCCAGTACTCAGGATGGCAAGTCATGGTCGTTTAGATGATTCTTTGAGATGGCAGGCCCTTGGACGAGTTGAAGCCAGGCAATCACAGGTGGAGGTGGGACGTTGGCTTTATGTGTCACTCAGTGTCGTCTCGGCACTATGGAAACAGTTTCGGAAGACGGTTACCATTACAAGAAGAGTTGGCCAAGGTCGCTCGAGGGCTACATCAACCAGAAGAGACCACTAACTGGCTCTAACAGCAAGACGGAACTCTACGATGTCCTGTCATCAACCGTCTCTTGGGTTGCTGCGGTACAGGCGGAAACATTTCCAACCGGACTGCGTTAAAAAGGCTCAATTCAAGTGGACTCTACGCGAGGAAGCCAATGATCTGTTTCCCATTAATCCCAAACCACCGCAGAGCTCGTCGAAACTGGTGCCACAAACATGAGCCTTGAAGCCCTGACAAATGGGATACAGTTCTGTTCTCTGATGAGTCCCACTTTAGCCTACAAATAGATTCTAGATGTTATTTCATCTGGATACAACGAGCAATGCGGTAATTAAATCCTCAACGAGCAATGCGGTACCAACATCAGAGAAAGGAACACTTACGGTGGAGGCGGTGTTCTCGTGTGGGGCAGAATAATGACCATAGGCCGCATCCCTCTTCTTGTTTTTGATAGGGCTCCTGTAACTGCGCAGAGGTACGGAGAACAGATCCTCGAACCCTATGTGCGACTTTATAAAGGTAGGGAAGGCCCAGATTTTTTTTTTTTTTATGCAAGACAACATCATCAACACCACTCTTCATAGAGCTCGCGTAGTGGAGGAATCTTGAATTTGAAGATATACAGCAGCTGCCGTGGCCAGCATGATCAGCAGACTTAAATCCCATCGAACAGCTGTGGAACTTTGGGCGTCGCATTGCACGCTGACAGCCAATTCTTCTGTTATTTGGTGAATTAAGGCTTGCGCTGGTGGAAGGATGGCATTTGTGGCTACAGAATCTTATAGACACCCTTACATCGAAGATGGTTCACCGTTGTCAGAACTGTTTAGCCGTTAAAGCGGATCACACGCCTTACTGATGTCATATGACCATATTTTCGAGCATCTTATATCGACTTATGTAATGCGACCTTTTTAGTAATTGTTATACACCCCCTATAAAAGTCCCTTATACCTGTCCGAAGAGTGTCGCTGTCTCTCTTCATTTCATGGTACACCAGCATACCAAATTTTGTCCCGCTTCATTGCAAACTGCACGGGTTACACGACCACGTTTCCTACGTGTACTGTTAATTTTGTCGCAGCAATGTACTAAATAGGCAGCGATTGAGAGAAAACCACAGGAAAGTGGGCTTCAGGCAATTGGCGCTTACATCATAACAGCAACCCTACACATCGGAGCTTTCCATTCAAGAACTTCTTGCGAAGCACTGTATCATTGTGCGTCCCCCTCCATCCGCGTTATTCATCTGTTTTAGCTCCTTGTCTATTTTTTTTTTTTTTTTTTGTTTTTTTTGTTTTTTTTGTTTTCGAGGGCTTAAAAATCACAGATTCGCATCGACCTGAAGAAAAATATTCGGAATGCGAAACAGCAGGTGTTAGAAATTCCAAAATAAGCCTACCAGGAAAGTTCCCATACGTTGTAGAAGCGTTGGAATCAGTGCATACTATGTCAAGGAGACCACTTCGAAATCACCCAATCGAATAGCCAATCCAAGCTTTCATCATCATCAGCCATTTTCAATCCACTGCAGGATGAAGGCCTCTCCAGCTCATGTGCTGGAGGGTTTGGTCTTTTCCTCTTCACGCTGACCAGGCGTCTTGAAGAGAACCACTCTACACGTTCGTTGCCACCCAAGTGACGTAACAAGGCTTACCATCGAGGTGTGCATGAGTGGATTTTGGGGAGGCAGGCTAACCGGACTTCTCCTAAATCTTCTGAAATAGAAAGATATTGGATCCATCAGTGTTTTAGACTGAGTGTCTAATAACACACAGAATACCTGTTCTCCTCTAAGCCCCTCAAACATCAGTTTAGTCGCCGAACTTTTTTATCACACCTCATACAATAAAAATAGTTTTTATAGCAAAATTAAAATTCTTTATATTAACAAATCTACCAGAATTAAAAAAAAAAAAAAAAAAAACCTCACCTGTATTGACGTACATATAGGAGTAAAAAGCATTCATTTCAAATAATAAAAAAAAAAAAACATCGATTTAAACGCACTTCGACTTCAAAAAGGATAATTTAAAGAAGACTATATTTTTCAACCATTCACATCTACTAAATGTTACATAAGATTGTCTATCAGCAAATACATACGAACCCAAGTTAGTAACAGAACTGCTCGTATTTAGAAACTAATAAAATTAACAAATCAAAGTTACAATTCATTCATCATAATTACAACACCTTAAACAATAAAAATCATTACAAAGAATGCAATGGCGATGCCTCATATTAAATACAAAGTTAACATTATGTGCGCAATGGGAGTAATCTGTCGCTTTCGTTGTGATATAACGAAAAGTAGACAAGGCGTATCGTTACTTGGTTTTTAAAATTACAAGGAAAACTGTGCACTTTGTGCCTATATTAGTATTAGATGAAATACGATGCTTCTCAAGTATCAACGATAAATATATGGGATCAGGTATTTCCAACTTTGTTTCACAACATTAGGACAAGAATTCTAGACCTGACCATCAGCACAAATCAGTGACAGCACAGGGTTCACAGTAAAGGAATCATCAGCTAAGGGTGATTGATGAGTTTCTAAGTTGGAAGATGAGAAGAGAGGCAGCTAAAGGCATAAGTTTTATTTTCAGGAAAGAAGACTACAACAGCTAAAGGTGCTAAAACCTCTATCAACAGCACATGGAAGGCGAATACATTAGGGAATAGATTTAAAGCAAGAGCCACAGAAGTTATGACCGAAAATATGGCACGCGGAGGATGCCGAGATGGATGAATAAGCTAGGGGGTTTAAGAGAGTGGAAAAATATAACATGGGTAGTAAGAGCGATGATAAGTAATGCAGGTTAGGTTGTCAAAGGCTAAAAGAGCAAAGAATGGGGATAAGGAGTTTTTTTTACAGTATATGAATATAAAGAAGAAAAGGGCGAATCAGATCGGACCCTTGTGTAAAAAAAAGTTTTAAACAGACCAGGTGATGCTGTGGATGAACTGAACAGGTTCAGACAAAGGATCCTTAATGGCGAGGAGAACATCTGCGAGTAAAGCTGGAAAGCACGAAAGTAGTGATACTGAAATTACAGAAGACTGTTCAACAGGAAAACTTTCGAGCCCAAAACCCAGTAAGGCCCCTCGAATTGATAACATATATCCAGTTATATTAACTAGGTATATACTCTCTTGCTACCGACCACTTGAGGGAGGTGGCAAGAGAATGCGTTGAACCATTAATTATCACTGCACTCGGGAGAGATTACTTTCGACTGGAGAAGTGCCAGCATATCACCAATACATATTTCAAGTTTAAAATCCTATGAAAGCAACGAAAGGTATTTTTTTTAAGTTTAATAAATTACTCTTCTTATTCTTTGCAAATACACAATAACAAATTGCGTAAGACTATAAACCAGAGGCAATATTGCTCTGGCACATAGATTCATCGTACAGGTTACAGAGAAGAGATAATCTATTTTTTACAATGTTACTGTGGCAATGCCATGGCTCAATGGTATTTTATATTCAGCCACCACTCTTTCAGAAAATAAAAAAATCAGCGCCAGTTCTTCAAAGACAAAGAAAGTGACGTTAATTCTCTACAACTTAATGCAAGAACGCATTGGATATCTCTAGGTCTAAACTCAAAACTTCAAAGTGTTGTAATTATACGTATGATAAAAAAAAATTTTAAATAATAAAAAACAGCAGCAATATATATAATTTAATTGTAAAATCAATGAGTATCATAACTGATGATTCAATCCTTTATTAATTGGGTAAAAAAAAAAAAAATACAGCGATTAATATCGCCACCCTCCCTTGAAAATCTGGGGTTTAATGATGATTGAAAATTAAAACTTTTCAGAGATGGGGTAAGCTCCTTGCCACTCCTTAATGTGATTTTCCAACACGGTAAAACATGTTTAGGTAGTGGTAGAACCAGAAGGGAAAAAACTTCTCTTTAATCCCTTCTAATACTAATTATCTAAAACTGAAGGTGTGCCCATTTATTACAATTATATATCTCAAAATCAAATAGAACGAGATAAATGCCAATATGGGGCAATGTCTATTATGTTTGTAGAAATGTGTCCAGGAATTCAAAATGGTCTGATTTTGCCGCAATACCAAACATCTTTGATGTTAGGTATGGTTAATAATAAAACCTTTCTGTCCTATACAATTAACTACTGCATTTTTCAATTGCCAATTAAAAATTTATTTCAGTTGTTAATTGGTAGTTCTGGCATTTTCAGTTTTTAATTGACGTTTCAGTTTTGATCAATTCTAAAGAATTCTTTGCTATGGCCCTGTCGCTGTGATAAGAAAATTTGGTCATATGTTGTAACCAGTTAACATAGGTTAATCTTTGAATTGTGTACCTGAATAAGTTTCATATTTCGAGTTTAAAAGCAGAATATACATGTAAAAAAGATATAATTTAATTTGTGGAATGGCAGGGGCACTGTACAATCGCTCACATTTCGAGAAGGTACATCCAGCAATATGCTCACAGTGGCCAATTTGACTTATCTGGTTGTTGCAAAACAGCCTTAAGTGTGAGCCGATTTGTGAGCTACATAAAGGCAGATTTGAAAATTGGGCAACTTTTTTTATAACGAACTAATGTTATTAGTGGAGTCCCTCAGGATTCAGTGCTAAGCATTTTACTGTCTTCAATATTTATTGACAATATTGATGAAGGCACATCAAGCTTATTATCTAAGTTTGCAGATGTTACAAAGGTTGGCAGAGTGATTAAGGACAGGAATCAAGGCATACTACGGCAGTAGGACGTAGATAAATTATTAGGCAGTTGGGCTGAGAAGGGGCAATTGAGGTGTAACATTGATAAATGCAAGGTACTGCATATGGGCAGCAGTAATTTCAGAATAACATGCCAGTTGGGTGGTACCACATTCAGGGTAATGGAGAATGAAAAAAGACCTGGGGATAATCGTACACTCCGACTTGAAGTTCTCTGAGCAGTGCAGACAGTCTGCTAGGACAGCTGATGGTATTATGCTAATGATATACAGGAATTCTGCAAACAGGAAAAAAGAGGTAGTTATGCCCTTGTATAAAGCAGTGGTTAGGCCGCATCTTAGGTACTACACCGCAGGTCTGGAAGCCTCATTTTAAGAAGGATGTGAATCTATTGGAACGGATGCAAAGAAAAACAAGAAGATTGGGGCCACAAAAGGGTTATCTTAAAAAAGACTTGACGTTCGGTAAATTGCAACGTCTCGAAACTAGGCATCTACGAAGAGACTCGATTAAAGTGTTTAAGACTTTAATTCATCGAGTAAACTAAATGCTGACGGCATTTTTACTCCTTTTTCGGTTCTAAATTACAGGAGCATTCCTTCCTAATACTGTATAACATAAAGTTCTACCACTATCAGATACGTCTATGACCTACATACTTATTTAACCACCAAAACAAAAGAAAATCAACGTACGAGGATCCGTTGTCACGAACACATTAGGACTAACCAGCTAACGACAATTTCAAAAACTGGTTGTAAACGAACAACAAAAGTTGAATACCACCTGACTGACTACGATTATAGTAATTAACTACTGTTTCTTGTGTTATATTAGCTACGAAAGGCAAAATTTTACCCTTTTATTACTAACTAAAAGTGCAGACATAAGAGACCGCATATATAGAAATCGTCCTATTAAGTTCAGACTTGAAATACAGGGTAATTCAAAAAGAATTGAAAACACTTTCAAAAATTCATTACTCAGTAATTGTTGTTTTTGTAGGGTTTTAGTAGCATCGGCGACTAAGGCCATATTGCTCCATGTATAATCTCCCGTGTAAAAAATAATACTTGATGAGAATCAACCGAAAGAGCAACTGGCTTTAGGACAGAATTCTCAACTATGGATCAACTTCACGTAATATCACCGCTAATGGGAGAGCAAATGAATATAAAACACAATTATGCTTGGCATTTGTGGATTATGAAAAGGCATTTGACTCCACACAGCATAAGGAAATGTTTCGGGCACTGGAAAGACAAGGCAAAGATACTCCATATATTATGATTTTGAAGAAAATATATGAGAACGCTACCTCCTTTATTAGACTAGACAAAGACAGTACCAAATTTAAAATTGAGAAAGGAGTTTGACAAGGAGACACAATATCTCCGAAGTTGTTTACTGCTACCCTTGAGGAAGCTTTTAGAAGGTTAGACTGGTCGCAGAAAGGAGTCAATGTGAATGGAGAGTACCCAAACCATTTACGATTTGCAGATGGCATTGTGATCATAAGCCACGATTCCATAGAATTAGAGGACAATCTTAATCAGCTATGCACAGTTAGTAAGGATTTTGGGCTAAAGATGAATATCGCTAAAACAAAAGTAATGATGAACAAGTATGCCACAGAAAAGGATATAATCACTGTTTGTTTGTTTGTTATTTGGTTTTTAGTAGCATTAGCAACTAAGGCCACCGCATATCCCGGTCTAATCAAGAAGCGTGTGCTACGCACTGCTGCTCCTGCCCACCTGGCTACGGAGGGGCCTTCAATATAATCATTGAAGGAGCAGTAATTGAAAAGGTGAATTCATATACTTATTGGAACAAGTCATTAGATGTAATAATGATTAATGTCTGGAAGTCAAGAGAAGAATAAATTTCGGATGGATAGCATTCAGGAAATATAGTCACATACTGAGGAGCAATATCCCAATTTATTTGAAACGTAAAATAATGAACCAATGTACTCTCCACCACGACTTATGGAAGTGAAACTTGGGCACTCACCAAAAGTATGGAAGAGAAGCTGAAAACTACACAGCGAAGAATGGAACGAATTATATTAGAAATCAGACTGTTAGATAAGAAGAGATTTGTTTGTTTGTTTGTTTGTTGTTTGGGAGCATTAGCAACTAAGGCCATATTGCTCCGGGATATGCGGTCATCATTCCCTGACCTTTCCGCATCGTCCGTATTTGGTGGTGACGGCCTCGAACCCCGGTCTAATCAAGAAGCGTGTGCTATGCACTGCGGCTTCTTCCCACCTGGCTACGGAGGCGCGAAAAGAAGAGAAACACATGGATCACGCAACAAACTCAAATAAAGGACATTCTTATCAAAAATAAAGAACTGAAATGGTCTTGGGCAGGACACATAGTTCAAAGACATGATGACAGATGGACTAAGAAAATAACAGAATGATAGCCAAGAGGAGCTAAAAGAAAATCTGGAAGACAACAACGGAGATGGACAGATGAAATTCATAAGTTCGTGGGTAGTAAATGGATGGCTATTGCACAAACCAGAAGGAACTGGAAAGTTGCTGGATAGGACTTCACATTGCAGTGGATTGAAAATGGCTGATGATGATGTCTGTAAATTGCATGTGTTCTGTGGTCGATTTTTTGTTTGCTGAACGAAAAACCCGAGTTTCTGGGAGAAAAAAACATGCTACTCTAGCCCGAAACCGACTAAGTCAGTTTTGAAAAAGGTCCATAAAAATCCCTCGCGTCATCGACGGTCATTTCCGTCCTTCCTACACCGGAAACTCAGGTCATTTCCATCCAGTTGTATGAAGGAAGGCGATCCTACCAACTGTGTTACCCACGAGGGCTACTCAATAATTAGGTTATATATGAACATGTGGTCAAAACCAATTTAAAAAGGAACTATCATAGTTTTTTCTATAATTTGGAATAATTGAGAAATGTAAGGGTAACTGTACAATTTGGTGCATACTACATGTTCATATAAATTTTTGATAGTGGTCAATTATTTTTGAATCACCCTGTACTATTATAACAAACCAGTTTTAAGATGAAAATGTAACTCATGCAACAGAAACTGTTCACAAATATTAGCGGTCCAAAACTCTCATGCTTTTAATGCACCACAGAATTCAGTGTGTATCAAATGACCTCGAGTTGTTTTCATTAACAAAAATTAGCGCATCGAAAGAGAACTGCAACACCAGAAGACCATTTTAAATTTGTCATAAGAACAAAACATGTTTACCGGTTCTGTAAAATTTCGCAACTGTTTCAAACACACACACATAAAGTCACCGAGAGCATTTTACATAATTTCATGGGTAGACCTGACGAAAAATTGTCCTATCAAGTTTAGTGAAATGGTCAAATATGTAGATTTTTTTAAAGGTGTTTACCTTTAAAGTCACCAAGAGATGCAGAGTAGATACTGTTTCCAATGAATGCATAAAAGGTAATCATCAGCTAGAAATGGTGAAAGTCGCGTCGCTTTAGCATCTATAACGCGCGGTTCCATGCGTTAGAGCGTTACACAATATCTGAAGTAAACGCTCTGTCATGGCCTCGACTTCTCTTTCACACTTCTGGAGAAAGATGCAGTCATTAAGGGAGGTATATTCTATTAATAGCAGTAGTAGCAGTATTAGAAGTGGCAAATGATGCAAGAACTCAAGCACATACAAAATCAGTAAAAAAAAAAAAAAACTCCTTAACATATCCCTCCAACACTTTAGGTCAAGCAAAAGAGGTTGGATGATGGGGCAATTTTTTTCTGACCTTGTTGTTGATGTTTTCGAAGGCGTTTCTAAAAGTTATTGCAAGAAAAAAAAACTGATTTCAGGATTCTCCTCATTTTGGATAATACGCCAAGCCATCCTTGCAACATTTCTGAGCTTTCTGAAAACATCAAAGTCATATTTCTACCTCCAAACACCTTTCTCCTTCAGCCTATGACAAAAAAAAAAAAAAAAAAAAAAAATGGGGTAGCTTTTAAAGCTTATTATTCAAGGCGCGCATTTGAGAAGTTGATTGCAGCTACTAAGGGATAACAAGGAAAGTTTTTTTGAATTTTGAAAGAGCTTTAACATCAAGGATGTTATTGACATCACTGCGGAGGCCTTGGGGTGATACAGTAAGGACTGCTTGCATGCAGTTTGGCGGAGCTTCTTTCAGATTTTATTCATGATTTTAAAGGCTTAAAACTGTCAGAGGAGTTTCCAAGAATCAAAGAACACTTCGTTGCTCTTGCAAAGCAAGTTGGATTTGTAGAAGTGGAGAGCGAGGATGTTGAGGAACAACTTGAATCCAATTTGTGAAGACCTCTCTACAGCTTATTTACAACTTGTTGCTGGGGGGAGAAGGGGTTAAAGCTGGAGATAAAGAAAATGAAGTCCAGGATGTCGCACCCCGAGAGCTTTTCACCTCTCTTTTTGTTTTCTATCTTCGTGGGGGGGGAGATTGAGAAGCAGTTGCAGTTCTTATAAAACAATGATTGCAATGCAGAACGCTACAGGATAGCTGTTCGTGGAATAAGGTCTTATTTGGCACCCTATGAACGGCTTCTTTATGCAATAAGAAAAATGGCATGGCAGCTAAAAGTATATGTCTTTTTAAGCCGTCCCCCACACCCCAAAACTCAGAAACCTCAAAACCTTTCTCTTTCCTCATCAAATTATCTTTAAATTTTTTTAAGGTAAGTGATAAATTTACGGTATTATTTCATTATTAAATACGAATTTAACATGCATTTAAACTGTACTATTCTTTGTGTTAACTACCAAATTTGTTTCGATTTTGAATAATATTTTTTGTGATCTGCTCCTAACCCCAATTTTTTCATAAGCACTGTTCTTTTTATTAAGCAAGGTCTCATAAGAACGCAACTATCGCATTATAGCAGAAACGATTGTATAAGATATTGAAATCATTTTTTGCACCCAGTTCCTTTGACACTACATCATAGTATGCAATCAAATTGACCAGATACGATTGCCCCTTAACAAAGAAGTGTACATACGCTGTCCAGTCAAAACATTATGATCACTTACTTAACATGGCTATGTCCTGCTATGTCCTCCTCCTGCCGACAGTGCTGCCGCCACACTGCGAGGCTTGGACCCTATAAGGCCTCTGAACGTTGCAGGAGGTATGTTATACGACGTCGCCAGGATTGGTTCCCGGTGATCTGCAATAGTCCGTGGTGGATGATCCAAAAGCCGGATCCATCGATCCACGTAATTCCAGAGATATTCTATGGGATACATATCTGGGGAATTCGGCGACCAGCACCTGGAAGTCACTTTCGTGTTTGGTGAACCACTCTCGAACAATACCGGCAACGTGGCAGGGTGCATTATCCTGCTGAAACACACCTGTGCCATCCGAAAAGACAGTCACCACGAAGGGGTTTACCTGATCAGTCACTATGGATAGGTAGTGTGTGTGTGTGTGTGTGTGTGTGTGTGTGTGTGGTATCACTGGTGGCTCCTAGGCATTTGCCCATCACCACCTTGTTCATCTGTGGTAGAGTAGGCCCAAAAAAGTGTTGGCGCTCGTGTGTCAGCCTAATGTGCTGGTCTGGGTCCACTATCATCTGTAGTGCCGAAACGTAGCCACCGTAGATAGTGCAATACCGGTGGGCGCCAGCAATCCCGCTCCCAAGTTTCCCAAAACCAGGAGCCAGCAAAGAAAAAACACTGTGTAAATTAACCTAGTAATTATTTTAACTCAGAAATTTTGATATTTTACCTTACTTGAATTTAACTTTTAGATATTACAACGCAAGGAAATTTAAAAGTTAAATCTTTGACTATATACAAAAGCATTTAAAAAGGATAGTCGGTGGCAAGAGTCACGATGAGACTACTGCCACCGAAAGTATAGTACGTTGATTTCGTCACTTCCGCTCCAAGATACACAGCAGTGAAATACATCTTTACAATTTTCCACGAGAAGAGGCGTACTGGAAGCAGATGATAAAGCCAGCAGCGTCAACAGGGAAACAACAGCCGTAAAGAGACTGTTTCTTTATAAAGCACTGATTGCCACGCAGTCAAATTCAGGAAAATTTGATCAGAATTTAATGGTGATGATGTTTTCTATGAACAGCCATAATGAGACTGTCAAAGCCCATTAATATTAGCTGGTCCAAAGAGACGTTGCTCAACTTGAAATATCAACCTTACAAGACACCACTGCCACGGAAGAGCATAATGATCCTCCCAGTCAAAGGTACTCAACAATTAGAAATCTTGCTTTTCAATCTTCCAATGAAAAGATGTACTGGATGCAGATGACAAAACCCTCTAGCGTCAGAAAGGAGGTCAACAGCCACAATGAGACAGTGCCTCTATAATACATTATTTCACAATTCATCATTTCCCTAGGAAATCATTTGATTAGAAAATTAGGACTGATGAAAGTTGCTGTGAACAGTCACAACGAGACTGCCACGGCACGATTTATATTATCTAATCCAAAAGTGGAGTTTTTGAGCGTGTAGACTTATATTGACTTTTATATTGGGCTATGTGGGGTCGGATCAGTATGGTATCTATTTCCAGAGTCCAACAAGCGGGAGGTTACAAGATTCAAATAATGAAGTCAGGAGCATTTTTTCCCCCGAAATATCCCAGGAAGGTCTTCCCTCTTAGTATTGATATTTTTATTATTTACATTGTTTACTAGATATCTGCCTCATTTACAACAAGTGTAACCAGGTATTTCTATAAATCACAGTTGGCTATTTTGTTCATTAGTTATTTTCCATTGTAATTACCACTTAATCATCCCTTTAATTTTTAAAAAAACAATCACCTTAAAGTTAGCCAATCTCTTATTATTCAAACCATAAGAATTGCAGATCGACCAAGGTGAGTACTGGAAAATTAAGCCTTTGCTATTTTTCGAATTTAGTCCAATAAAACAGTACTTTAAGACATACTATAACTTCTAAATGTCTATTTTGTTCATTAAAATGCAGCTCATGCAACTTGCACATCAATCTGATTTCAAATTAATTAACCAAGCTGATTCCTAAGTTTTCTCTTCTGAAAAACTGACACTGAGACGATCTGGAGGGCGGAAAAATTTTGTTAATTTTCTCAAAGGATATGAACAATATCCACCGATAGGTTAGGGAGCCAATTTACAAGACTTCGTCTCTGTTCCAAGTACAGTGGACACATTAACAGGACACGTTCCCAATCCTCGTTCTGACCACAAGTGCAGAATGGATCTGGCTTCAGCCTCATCTCATGGAGCTTGGCCCTGAGAGAACAATGATCCGTTAGTAAATATGCTGTAGTCATAGACGGTGTGAACCATGAACAGATTCCCGGAGAAGTCACAAAAGATTGTAGCATTCAGAATGCAGTCGAAAAACTCGAGTTTCCGGAAGCCAAACCATGATACCCTCGCTTCAGACCGACTGTTTCAGCCACTTTATGAAAAAGACCGATAATGCCGTCATCGACAGGATTCAAACTCAGGCCTTTTCCCTGGTGTAGGGTGATTTTAGTTAATGGCCTCAAAGTTAGCATAAACATTGCATTAGCAAAGGCACATGATGCAAGAAAGCAAACTATATAGCATCAGACAAAAGGGGAAAAAAAAAGAAAAAAAAAACCACACATACTATTCTCATTTTACTCATCCATCCGGTCCAAATGTTTGTCTAGTTCTGCCTTGAATCTGTTTAAGCTATCCACTTCTACAACGACAGATAGAAGTTTGTTCCAGCAATCAACCACAAGCTGGCTAAAGGCAAACTTCCGCACATCTGTCCTATAACTGTCTTTCCTCAATTTGAATTTATGCCCTCTCAGGCGATTATTCTAAGCAAGAGGAAGAATCCCATCGGCATTGAGCATGCTCAAACCATTCAAGGCATAAACCTCAATCAGATCACCTCGCAGGTGCCTAGTCTCCAGACACGGTAATTTGCAAAATTTAGGCCTTTCTTCGTAAGAGCAACTTTGTTTCATTCACTAATCTTGTTGCCCTTCTCTGTACTCGTTCCAACAGCTCTACATCCTTCTTAAAATGAGGCCTCCAAACCTGTATACAGTACTCAAGGTGTGGCCTGACCATTGCCTTGTACAAGGGGATAATCACCTTATCCCTGCTAGAAAAATTCCTGTATATCATCGACAAGACACCATGAGCTACTCTTGCAGGCTATCTGCACTGGTCAGAAAACTTCATATCTGCCTGCACGATTACCCCCAGGTCCTTTTCACTCTCTACCTCAGTCAGTGTAGTACCTCACAGTTGATACGTTACTCTGGGGTTACTGCTTCCTATTTACATTTGTCAATGTTAATCTTCAGTTGCCACCTCTCAGCCGATCTATTCAACTTTTCTAGATCCTGTTGCAGCAGCGAACTGTCATTAGTGTCATTAAACAACCCTGCGGACCATCGTATCGTCTGCATAGTTGGGCATTAAGCCTAAAATACCATCATCAATATCATTAATGAATACAGAAAACAACAATGGACCCAACACTGAACCCGGGGGGTCTCCACTAATAACATTAGTCCACGAAGAGCAGTGTCCAATGATTACCACTCTGTCTTCTCCCACTCAACCATCCCTTTATCCATATCAGCAATTTGCCTCCAATGCCACACTGCTCCAATTTGTGCATCAGTCTTCCATGTGTCACAGTATCAAAAGCCTTTCTAAGATCCAAATATATGATATCAAAATTATTCTTTCCACCCAGTTCCTTTGTGACTACATTATAGTATCCAATAAAATTGGTCAGACAAGACTTTCCCTTAAGAAATCCATGCTGTGTCCGAGCTATAAGTGAAGTTTTGTCTAGATGATCCTGCAATGCTTCTTTAACCGGTGCCTCCATTAATTTCACTGGTCTAACAGGTCTGTAATTACCTGTGTCTCCCTTTGGTCTTCCTTTGTGGATTGGGGTGATTTGCACATTTTCAGTCCATGGATGCCTCCCCTGAGTCCAAGGAAGCTGTCATAATTATGGCTAAGAGTTTACTTACTTTCTTTGCTGCCTCCTTTAATATAACTGGATAGATTCCATCCACCCCAGGTGCCTTTCTTATGTTTATCTTCAACAATTTCTCCTCCACTTTACTGTTCAGTTATTACAAGCTTATCTAGCTTACTGCCAGAGTTCAATACGCCTCTGGAATTCCCCTCCCTGAATAACTCCTAGTGTGAATGTATATGCAAAATATTCATTTAGTTTGTTAGCTACCTGAGCAAGATCATCAACAGTTGAACCATCGATATCAAGTGGACTAATCTGATTCATCCCGTTCTCTATAGTGTTTACATAAGTAAAGAACTCTTTGCTGTTTTTCTTTGCATCCTTTGCCAGAGATTTCTCATAATTTACCTTTGACTGCCTAACCTCCACTGTGACTTGGTTAAAGACCAGCTTACATCTATCTTAAGCTTCTGTGTCACCTATTAATTTAGCATTTTTCTTCTCTGCCACGTCTAATTAGTTCAGCTGATATCCATTTACGCCTAAATCTTGAACAATATTTCTTATTTGGAAGCCTAGTAGCTTCCAAGATTATTTATTTGAATGCTTCCCATTTTGAATTTGC
Organism: Mastigoproctus giganteus; assembly: GCF_048544385.1. Taxonomy (NCBI): domain Eukaryota; kingdom Metazoa; phylum Arthropoda; class Arachnida; order Uropygi; family Thelyphonidae; genus Mastigoproctus; species Mastigoproctus giganteus. Next base: position 21,199,176 of record NC_143587.1, read on the forward strand.
TGTTGGTAACATCATCAGTTGGTCCCACCGTATAGAATTTAAATACTGTACTGTCTCTGACCTCCGTAGTCACATTTACGAAAGCAAAACCCTTCCCTTTACCCCTGATGGTAGTTACCTCTTTGAGTAAATCCCACTTCAGCACACTGTGATCACTGCCACCTAGTGGTTCCTTTATCTTCAGATTCTTAATGCATGAAGAATCACTACTGATATTACAGATCAAGAGTATTACTCCCTCTAGCTGCCTCCCGAACATGCTACTGTATGCCTCCCAGCAGTCCTGGAACTCCCCATTGTCTTGCTTTCCAGGCTGCTGCTCGATTGCATTTCAATAAAAGCAGTGCAAGAATCACTTTCACCTCTGCCAGCGGCTACTGTTAATCTATTAGTCCGTGTATTCCCCCCCCAAGCTTGCAGTTTTCCGACTCACCTAACTCTGCCTCGATAGCATCAGCAAATATTCTTGTACCCTTTCTATTTAAGTGTGTTCCGTCCCTGTAGAAGCAGTCTCTCCTGTTAACAAGCTTGTTTCTAATAACCTGAGTAACAGTAAAATATGCAAGTGAAATAACTTTGTTATCTATGGTTTTTATCGGCTGATCTGTGTATTATCACATTTCCCCATAGTATCATAACTGGTGTGCATGATTGCACACCTGTTAGGCAATACCCCGAAGCAGCCTTCCACAAGATCACGGCTTTTGGCACCCAGAACATCATAACAACATAACGCACACGCAAACACAGATTACACTACACTACAGAAAAACACACACACCTTTTTATAGAGTCTGTTGCATCATCACAGAGGAAAAGAGGTAGATTTGAACAAACGTTCTAGATGCTGCCCTACCTATACACATATTACACGACAATTAATTCCTATTTCATATTCCGTTAGATCACGTCCCCTGCCCATTTCGATCAAATAATTCGTATGGACTTCATGTCACGAACGTGCAGCCCTTGTGTGCAGCACAGTTAGTAGAATCGCCGTGCTCCCGACACATGGTGGAAAAGATTTCAGTTCGAGCTCCGTCGATGATGTGAGGAATTTTTATGGCCCTTTTTCACAACGTGGCTGAGTTAGTCGGTCTCAAGCGAGGGCAGAATGGTTTTTTCTCCAGGAATCTCGGGTTTTTCGTCCAGCATACAGATAATCGACCACAGAACACACGCATTTATTTACAGACACTTTTTTACTGCCTTATACAATATGGCCTTATTCGCTGATAATCCTAAAACCCTACAACAACAACGAAAGTGCAGTATCACATTTAAGGTTGTAGTAGGGTTTTTTAGGAGCTTCAGCGACTAAGGTCATATTGCTCCGTGTATACTGTCTGCTTGTGTTCTGTGGTCGATTTTCTATTTGCTGGACGAAAAACCTGAGTTTCTAGGAGAAAAAACCGTGCTACTCTCGCCTGAGACCGACTAACTCAGTTACGTTGTGAAAAAGGCCTATAAAATGTCCTCACGTTATTGACAGGATTGGAACTCAGGTCTTTTCCATCCGGTGTGGGGAGGACGGCGATTCTACCAACTGTGCTACCCACGTGGGCGGTGAGAAACAGCCGATTGTTAAAACACAGGGGTGGTCAATGTTTTGACTGGACAGTATATACATTGTATGGAGTCGGTTTGAATATTTACTGAACCTTGAAAATGACGAAGATTTGCGATGTTTCGGAAGGATAAGAGATTGAGATAGAAGGATAAGAGAAGGAAAAGAGATAAGAAATCATAGTAATTTTCTGCTTACAGGAAATGGGTAGTTAGTAACTATGAATAATGAGGTTGCCAAATTACTTGAGCAGAAAAAGACGGTATGGAAAAATTAGGAAGCAATAAAAAGTACTCAAGCTTATAACAGCTACAAATTGATTTGTAACAATGCCACAGAAAAGGTTAGGGTGGCAAAGGCAGTTTATGAGAAATCGCTGGCAAAAAGAGCAAAGAGGGGGGATAAGGAATTCTTCACATATATAAACGCAAAGAAGAGAAGAAAAAACCAGACTGTACCCTTATGTAATGGATGTGGGATATTATTAGATACCCCAGCTGAAGTTGCAGATGAACTCAACAGTTACTTTGAATCGATATTTTCAAAAGAAAAACCCTTCACGTCAATGAGAAATAATGGGGTGAAGGTGAAATTTCACACGTTTACTTAATGAAAAAACTTTCGAGCCTACAGGCCAGTAAGGCTCCTGGGGTTGATGTTTACCTTATAATCTTAAGGGAGGCGGCAAGTAAGTACATTGAACCATTGAGGCTAATTATGAGAGCATCACTGGACTTGGGAGTGATTCCGCTGGATTGGAAAAGTGCCAATATGTCTCCAATACGTAAGGGCAGTTAAGAGTGAAGTGGGAAATTACCGGCCGGTTAGTTTAACTTCAGTAGTAGGGAAAATCATGGAGACCATGATCAAAGTTGGAATTCAGAATCATTTAGATAGAAATGGAATTCTGAAGGATACTCAGCATGGTTTTGTAAAGGGAAAATTATGTTTAACTAATCTGGTTAGCTATTTTGACAGGGTCACTGAAGAGCGGGACTTTGGGAATAATTTCGACATTGTTTATTTGGATGTCAGCAAAGTATTTGACTCAGTCCCACATGAGCGGTTACTTTATAAGCTGGAACAAGTTGGAATCACGAGGAAAATCCTTAGATGGATAGCTGGATGGCTTCAGGCAGGAGGAAGAGGGTGTGATAAATGATTATTCCTCAGATTGGGTTGAAGTGAGAAGGTTGGGTTCCCCAAGGATAAGTATTAGGACCGCTGTTCTTTTTGATTTTCATAAATGACATCGACGAAGGGATGGAGGGCGTGCTGTCTAAATTTGCAGATGATGTAAAAATTGGTAGAGTAGTTAATGATCGCCCGCCAAGCAGAGCTTTTTCAGAATGACCTAGATAGACTTCAGGGATGGTCAGAAAAATGGCAGCTATGCTTTAATCCAGCAAAGTGTAAGGTATTGCATCTGGGGAACAGTAACCCCAAAATAACTTATACACTTGGCGGAATTGAACAAATGCCGGTAGTGGAGGAAAAGGACTAGGGTGTTACGATACGGTCAGACTAAGTTCTCTGAGCATTGTAGACAGGTTGCAAGGAAGGCCTATGGTGTCCTATCGAAAAATTGCTAGTCAAAGATGGATAACTCATCTGGTGAGATCGGCAAAAGGGCATCCATATGAGTAAAGACTTCGAATATGTGGGTTGCAGAGCATGGAAACTAGGCACCTTAGAGAAGACTTGATTGAGGCGTTTAAGGCTCTGAGAGGTATAAGCAAAATGAATGAGAATGAAATTTTCACGGTTATAAATGATTCTAGAACTAGGGGCCATAATTTCAAGTTACGGGGGAAGTTTTTTTAGACTGGATTGCAGGAAGTTTTATTTTAGCCAGCGAGTTATAAATTAGTGGAATAAGTTACCTACATGGGTGGTAGAGGCTGACAGTTTGGGGAAATTCAAAGGTCAGCTGGATAATTACCTACGGGAGGAAGGAAACGCTTAGGCTGTCCATTTCCTTCTCTGTTATTTATCAATTATTATTATTTTTTAAATTTTATTCTTATTATATTTTTTAATTTTATTCTTATTATTATTTATTCTTATCATTTTATTTTATTTATTTTATTATTATTATTATTTATTCTTATCATTTTATTTTATTTATTTTATTATTATTATTATTATTATTATTATTATTATTATTATTATTTTATTTATTTTTTATTTTTATTTGCTGGTGCAGCATAAGCCATAGGCTTCCTTGCACCATGTGGCCATTACTAATACTAATAGTAATACTTGAAATGTAGCAGAAATTGTAAACGTGAAATTATCATTGGTGTTTGAGAATTACTCTAAAGATTCAGTTCAATATAAAATGGCTCTCTTTAGTAAAAGATGGCAATGCAAATAATTCTAGAGCTATAAAATGCAAGTAGCGTGTCCGCATTATTATTATTTTTTCTTTTAAGTCAACTTTCCTAACCGCTTCTCAGGTACCATTTCATGCATGAGCTATATAGGCTAAGCGGTTCTTTTCTTTTTATTCCTCTATTATCTATTACTCACTCTTAAAACGCGTGTAAAATAAACACAGAAAAAAAAATTAAAAACGTACTTTGTAAATTGCATACCTGAACAGAATATTAAACTTTCTACTAAAGCATCATTAGGATAAATATATGTAATCCTGTTTTTCTAAAATCATTCTTTAAAAATTAAATTACAAAAACAAGACATGAGTGTAGCTATTTAAAATTCATTAAATGTACGCTGTGCATTCAAAATGTTAAGCTATTTAGGTGCGTTCGCATATATACTGTCATACCATTAATATCCGTGCAGCCCTCTGTTGACCAACTATCAAAGGATTTAACAGGCTTCTAACAGAATGACAATACAATGCCACATAAGCAATCGGTATGTACCTGGAATTTCAACGGCACTGAAGAACCCTAGATTGACGATTGGTGACATGATTCATTAACGAGACGACTCGGAAAATCCCCGAAGCTGACAGAACGTGATAAGAGAACCCTACAAAGAATCGCTCGCTCGGAAAGCAGGTCGACGTTGTCGCAGCACAAAAAGGCCCTCGGTGAGATTTTTAGGACGTGTCGCAATCGTCTCATTCGACCCAATCACCAATTATATCATTCAAATAATATGGGTATAATCGAAATAATCAAATGCTTTCTTATACTCGAATGATTTTTCATAATCTAAAGAGTTAATCGATCTCAGCCGAGAATAACTTGGTTTTTTCTCCCGGAACTCAGGTTTTTTTGTCCAGAAAACTGCAAATCAACCATAGAACACACGCAATTTACAGACATAATATATATGGTACAATATGGCGTAAGTCACTGATGCGTCGAAACACTATAACAAACAAAACAAAACAAATCAACTATAGTGGAATGAATCATCCAGATGATATGAGTATAATCGAATGATTTTCCATAATCGAATGATATCAGCATAATCGATTATGACCTCTCGATCATGACCATCGCAAGTTCAAAGTCTCTCGGATCTTTCCTACTTCTCATTCTCGCACTGAATTGTACACACGCATACACAAAAGAGTAGACGTACCTAATAAATTGGTCACCCAGTGTATACTGTAGTGAGGTGTAGTGTTCGAGCGATGGGTTGGAATATGCATATTAAAAATATGCCTAAAAATGCTCTCCAATTAAGAATATCATATTTTTAAACAGCTATAATCCGTTGCAGTGTAATTTTCTACCATTGCAAGCAGATTGCATGTTACAACTGATTAGTAACGTTTCAAGCGATCAGTCGATAAATATAAATAACTGTAACGCTATATTTAATGAATATTTCTTGGAGAAGTTTTTTATTATGTAACTGTTTTAATTTGATTTAAAATTAAGTTTAAAAATAATCTAACATCTTTGTAGTTGATTAAGAGTATAAGAGTCGCTGTTTTGCAATTAGAGGTTATCAATGGGGTAGCGCAAATTCAGCGTCAAAGATGCAGGGCTTATAATTTGACCACAGACTTAGATTTAATCAACAAATGAATAAGCAAATGGAAAATTTGTTAAGTCACTTTAGATGAAGCAATGACAATTTATATCGATGAATCTGAATTCAAAATTATTCTGACAAATTTTGCCCAACTGAAAACAATTATATACTTTGTAAATAAATAGAATATACCATATTATTATCAACATGATTAATTAATCCAATTACGATCATACGAGCTTGCAAAAACTCAAACTGCATGCAATGAACGGAGGCTGTATTTGGAAAGGAGGAGAAAAAATAAAAGAAAGGAATGTACGTAAACATTTCTGCTCCGCATCGATCAAGTTGTGCGTAAATAATTCAGAGTTGCAGAACTTGTTAGCGCACTCCATGCATGTGCTCGTTAAGTCAATGTACCTACCTGGAGATCCCGGTCAGGTAAGAAACGTGTACTTTTTTTTTCTTTTTCACAATCGTTAAAAAAAAGGAACTTCTTTAAAATGAAAAGGGGAAAGAGATTCAAAATAGTAGATGAAGTTCACAAGAGCTGTGTTTAAAAGTGATGAGCAATACAAACACCAGCCAACCCAATTTTCAAAAGAATTGATTAGTTATTATTATTTTTTTTCATCTTCTAATGAAATTCCAGAAGCCCATATCGGCAAATGTAATTCTAATAAAATTGAGTGGTTAGGAAATCCTGGGACAAACCCTATGGCCACCTTGTGCACATGCGCATTCACAGGTGGCTGAGGGAAGAGATGCCCAAAAAGAAACCTTTTATTTTTATTTTTTATATTATATAATTGTACTATCATGCGATGACGGTTGTAAAGTACATACCATCTGTCCATCTTCTGTAATTATTTTCTAATCCTTTAAATTTATTCCAACGATACTCGCCACCACAACACCATTGAAGTTTGTTCAGTCAATTACTCTTTGGCTGAATGCAAATTTTTGCATTCTACAACCATCCTTTCCCAATTGAATTTTATGCTCTCCTTATATCATCCGAGAAAGAATAAGGCCGCAGCACATAGTTTACTCAATCTATTTAAAGCCTTAACACTACACCCAAGTCTTCTTCGCATGAGCCAAGTTTCCAGCTGCAATTTGTTGAGCAATTTTCTGACCATTCGCTGCAGATGATGATAAATGGCTCTCTGTCTTATAACTTCTCAACTAATGCTGGTGTTCTCCAAGATTCAGTTCTTTCTTTTACTCTTTTCCTCTCGTATATTAACGACTTTCTTTCATTGACTGGAAATCCTATCCACAGTTCTGCTGATGACAGCACACTACATCCCACCTTCCAGTTTGACAAACCTACTCTATTCAAACAGTCACAGCCTTTCGAATCTCCAACAAGAGTTCTTTAAATGCTGATATCCTGTGGAGAGAAGAAAACTTAATTAATTTAAATCATTCTAAAGCGGATTTGTTTACGTTCTACTTCAGTGGTGCCCAAACTTTTGTTACTCAAATCGCATTTGGAGTTAAAAGATGCTATATTACTGGATGGCAATAATCGTAGTAAATAAATAACTAATAAATAAATAATAAAAAGGAAATAAGTAATTATCTTGTTACCAATTGATTACTAATTGATTAACTAAAATATATAAAAGTAATAGTTTTCACTTCACTGCACATACCTCTCAATGTAATACTTTATACTCTAATACCTTAGACGGAATTATGTTGTGTAAGAATAGGTGGAATAGAACTAGGGTGTCTGCAAAGGGGCAAAAATAGATGATGTTGTACAGCATCTTTTAAGGGCACAAAAGGTGATATTGTTGTACACGTTGGCACTAATGATATTAAGAGTAGAAGATCTGTGGACTTGACTTAACAAGTACAGGGCAATGTCGGCAAAAAGTCGAATTTGAAGGTGTCTTCAAGTCTGCCCAGACACGATAGAAGGGAGTATATGTTGAAAGCCTTGTCAATGAATTTGGCCCTGGAGAGAATGTGCAAGGCTCATGGGATAGAATTTTTCTCAGAGTGTACTGTGCTTGTGAACAGGAGAGAGACTTTTTACAGGGATAGGATTCACTTGAATAGAAGGGATGCAAGAATATTTGCTGATGCTATTGAGGCAGTAATAGTTGGGTCGGAAAACTGCTAGCTTGGGGGGGGGGGATACACAGACTAATAGTTTTAACTACAGTCGCAGGCAGAGGCGAAAGTGATTCCTGTTGCTACCATTGGTACATGCAGCAGTCTGGAAAGCAAGGTATCTGGTATTTTAGGTCTTGCTGTGGGTCATCATGGAACAAATACATAGACTGTGTTAGGGTAACTAGCAGTTATTTGGTTTTTAGGAGCATTATTTAGGAGCAATATGGCCATTAGCAACTAAGGCCATATTGCTCCGGGGATATGTGGTGGTCATTCCCTGACCTTTCCGCATCTTCCGTATTTGGTGGTCACGGGCTCGAACCCCGGTCTAATCAAGAAGCGTGTGCTACCACTGCTGCTCCTGCCCACCTGGCTACGGAGGCGCCGGTAACTAACAGTAAGAACACGTACATGTATACTAATGCTAGGGGTATTGTAAAAAAAAAAAATTGATGAATTCGAAGTACTGATTAAATAAATAAATAAATTTTCTGTTTATACTCCGGCACGACAACCAAGTCAGTAGAGTTTACAATAAATCGTCAATACAAATATTTATCGTATTTAGTAGTCACGGGCTTGAACCCCGGTCCACTCAAGGAACGCGTACTATGCACTCTCGCTCCTGACCACTGGGCTACGTCAGGCCCTAAGTCGTCGAATGCAGACATTGTAGTGTCACTCAAGACATAAGTAATGTTGAATTTGAATATGGAGAGGACAATGTATACAGGAAGGGACAGGACAGGAGAGGTAGAGGGATTAGGAAAGGGGAGGGTCTTATTTAAGAAGAATATTAACTCTAAGGAAGTGCATCCAGTTGACTTGAGTGATGAATGCAATGTTGAGTCAGTTTGGTGTAATATAAGCACTGGGAAAACAAAATTGGGCGGAGTGTGTAACAGGCCTAATGACTATGATGAGTATACTAAACAGCTATACTGGGAAAAAAGAGTGGGCGGTTAAATCAGAATGTCTCATAATGGGGGATTTTAACTTTCCAGAGAATATGACTGGAATTTGTGGGTTGGTCACTCACACTAGCAAGGCTTTTGTGGATTTCTTGGATAATGTGGATTTCATGTTTTCTACAGCAGCATGTTAGAGAGGCAACAAGAGGAAGCAATACTCTTGATCTGGTTATCAGCAGTGATTCTTCATAAAATAAGAATCTGCAGGTAAAAGACCTATTGGAACGATCAAAGTGTACTAATGTGGAATTCATTTAAACACATATCTACTGTCAAGGGTACAGGAAAAAGCTTTTGCTTTCGTAAGGGTACCTACAGAGATCTCACACAGTTTTTAAATTGTGTGCAGTGGGACTAACTGATGAGGTTACTAACAGCAAATTCTACATGGGGGGCATTCATGGAAGTAATACTGTTGTTAGACCTAAATAGATGAAGCATGAACTATTGAGACAAGTGACAGAGAAGGAATGTGTATGGGATGCATATAAATTATCAGGTGATACAGGAGTCAGTGGTAGACATAAATTAGTCTGTAATCAAGTCAAATAGGAGATTAGTCAAGCTAAGGAGATTATGAGAAGTTTTTTCCACACAGATGTATGGAAGAAAAACAGCAAAAGACTTCTATGCTTGTATTAACAGTAGAAGAAAGGGGTTGAATCACATTGGGACACTTGGTATCTATGGGTTCACTGTTGATGACCCTGCTCAGGTTGCGGACAAATTGAATACGTATTTTTCATCTACATTCACACATGAGGAATTCTTTAGGGGGAATGCCAGCAGTTTATCAAACTCTGATAGGGAGCTAAATGACTTTGTGATAACTGAAAGTGGAGGAGAAATTGTTGAGGTCGGGCATAAAAAGGCACCTATGGCGGATGAAATCTATCCAATTATATAGGAGCCAGCAAAGGAGGTGAGCAAACCCTTAGCCTTAGCCATAATTATGAGAGAATCCTTGGATTCGCGGTGGGAACCTATGAACTGGAGATGTGCGAATATATATCCCCAATTCATAAAGGGGGATCAAAAGGCGACATGGTTAATTACAGAGCAGTTAGCTTAACATCTGTTCAAGGGAAAATAATGGAATCCCTGGTTAAAGAAGTAATGCAGGGCCATCTGGACAGGCATGCAATTATGCTGCAACTATAGCACGTATTTGTTACGAGGCGGTCTTGTCTAACCAACCTAATAGATTACTATGATGCAGTGACCAAGGAACTAGATGCAAAAATTAATTTTGACATCATATACTTAATCTAAAAATATTTCTTGGGGGATACCACCATCTAGACGGCACCGCTTCGGCGCCGTCTGGGTGTGTGGTATCCGCCGAGAATAAGTAACATTAGTCTCCCCCACTGGTGAAGGGTTACTTATTCAAAGCAGTACAATACTTCGGCAACTTGTTGTGAAGGTATTCACAATATGAGATATAATTAAACGATGCATGCATTCTACCTGGGTAGTAGAACTGATGGAAGTGCATTACCCATGCATAAACCTTTTTCATCATATACTTAGATTTCAAAAAAGCTTTTTATACTGTTGCATATAAAAGACTGCTGTAAAAAACTGCAGCAATGTGGCATTAAGGGCAAGTTACTGTTATGAATAAAGGGATGGTTAAGTGGAAGAAGACAGAGAGTGGTTATCAATGGGCACTGCTCTTCGTGGACTAATGTTTAGAAATCTTTATTGCAATAATAATACAAATCGATACATTGCAATATTGCCCTTCACGGCCACCAGGCCAGTGTTAATGTTATTAGTGAAGTTCCCTAGGGTTCAATGCTGGGGCCATTGTTGTTTTCAATATTTATCAATGATACTGATGAAGGTATATCAGGCTCAATGTCTGTTTGCAGATGATACAAAGGTTGGCAGGGTGGTAAACGAAAGTCATCAGGGTGAGCTACTGCAACAAGATCTAGGAAAATTGCATCGATAGGCTGAGAAATGACACTTGAAGTTTAACACTGACAAATGCCACGTACTGCACATGGGTAGCAGTAACCTTAGAGAAACGTATCAACTGTGTGGTACTACACTTAGGGTAGTGGAGAATGAAAAAGACCTGGTGGTATTTGTGCAGTCAGACATGATATTCTCTGAGCATTACAGACATGCTACCAGGACAGCTCATGGAATTTTGTCAATGATATACAAAAACTTTGCTAGCAAGGATAAGGGTGATTATTTCTTTGTATAAGGCCATGGTTAGGCCGCATCTGGAGTATTGTATATAGATATGGAGGCCTCACTTTAGGAAGGACTTAGATCTGATGGAACGGGTGCAGAGAAGGGCAACCAGATTGGTGAAGGGAACAAAAGGGTGCTCTTACCTAAAAAAGACTTTTGCAGTTCTGCAAATTGAAGCGTCTCGAGACTAGGCAACTGCGGGGAGATCTGATTGAGGTGTTTAAAGCCTTGAATACATTGAGCAAGCTGAATGTTAATGGTATTCTTACTTGCTGAGACTGCACACATGAGGGGGCATAAATTCAAGTTGCGGAAGGATGGTAGCAGGACAGATGGGTGGAAGTTTGCCTTCAGCCAAATGGGCTGGGAACAGGCTTCCATCTGTTGTTGTGGAAGTGGATCGGTTGAATAAATTCAAGGGAGAACTAGAAAAAATTCTTGTATGATATTGATGGGTGAACTGTTTTTTTTTTTTTTTACTGATGCTATATAAGCTTGCTTTCTTGCATCATTTGTCATTATTACTACTACTACTACTACTACTACTACTCAACTGCACGCCAATCCTTCATAATGCATTACTTATTTCTTCCTGGATTTTAATAACAATTGAAGTATAATATGTAATTATAGTTTCTGCTATAATAATCACGATTTAGGTATTTCGTAAACTGATAGCAAACCATTTACAAGTTTGTTGAATTAATTACACCCCGTGTACCTTAAAAAAAAAAAAAAAAAAAAAGCAAAACACCTTTATGCGCTAACCGAGGACATTTTATTTCTGCTCATCTGCCATATTGCCCATCCATTCTTCCAATTAGCGTACATCAACAAACATAATATCCATTACTTAAGCTACAATATATAACGATTTCTGATTATAATATATGATATAGGCTATGTGATATGGTATATGATAAACAGGAAATAATAATTGTCGGATTTCCATTAGTCCAATTTTAATGAAATTTGGAATGGCTCAACAAATCTTTCTGAAATGGCCAAATACATGCGGACCGATGTGGTGAGGGCAAATGGGTGCTTAACGCATTTACGGTTACAGACCTTAAAAAATGGTTGGCAATTAAGTACAACAGAGTCAAAAACTTCGAAAAAAACAAAAAACAAAAAAAAAAAAAAAACAGAAGGATATTTATTTACAAAAAAAATAAAATAAAATAAAACATAAAATGAAATTTAATTAACAAACCAAAGTAATGGTAATACATATTGCAACATTCTTCTTCTTTTTTTTTTTTCGTACTTATTAATTTTATGCTGAAGATGCCCGATTGACTGCAAAATACGATGACGTTCTTGGATTCTATCTTATGGAACTCTGATTTTATGTGGTCCAGGAGTAAAAACAGAAAATTTAATACTGAATTCAATATTTCATGATTCTGAGTAGTAACACTAGAGATGTGGAATTTATGTACATTATGAACCATCGCCTTGATATTTGCATAAAACTTCAGAAAAAGGTACATATTAAGATGAGAAAATTTAACCTTTATTCATAACCGAATGGAACGACTCACAAGCGCTTTAGGTCCTCAAACTGCTATCAGATTTCGCTGTCCAGCTATCAGAAGGAAATAGTGAATCCTCAATACATGTTTCTACGAATTAATTCGAAAAACATCCAGCTTCTCATGAATCGGTCTGATTTAGAGTTACCAGATACCAGTGATTTAAAAGGAGTACATCAGAAGCGAAAAGAGAAAAACGAGAACAGAGAATGACAGAGCAGTGTTACACATGAAATTTATGAACAATTTGGGGGGAGTGAAAAGCAGGGCGATATGAAATTTATTTAAAATGCCTGTAGGATAGGGAACATGATGGGAAAAAGGTAGGCCATATTCTCCTTTTTGCTAGATGTCTGGTAGCCCTAGTTTGAGTCTGATATTCGCTTAATTCAAAAATCGAAGCAGTTAGCAAAGCTGGAAAATAAATAAATAAACAATAATAAAATAAATAATAATAAATGCAAGGAAGCAGATCTTTTCTGCGTCTGACAAAAAAAAAAAAAAAAAGGAAAACTTCTATATAAGTTCATTATATAGAAGGGAATAAATTCCTTCTATATAATGAACTTAAATCTGCAGTGCACAATGAACTAACCGAATTTAGAGGTATACAGGCAGTACATGCTTTTTTTTTTTTTAAGAAGTACACTTTAAGAGGATTAAATCCCAGCGAATGTACTCGACAAAGGCTGTACATTTGTGTTTTTAACTACTGTATTTGCATTTTTAGGGGTACTGGTATATACAGGGTGTCTCAAAAATACACGGCATAACTTCAGGAATGAGTTCCTCATATGTAGACAATAAAAATATTTTATATCAACATAGTTCCGGAAATGCTTGGTTCCCGAGTTATTAACCGGAATGTCTTATCTCCCGCAGGTGATTTCCTTCATCACAAGGTACTAACAGAATCTGGTGGTTTTCCATTCCGACCATGTACTCAAATCAGGAGCAAGCGGATATGCACTTTATGTACGGTTTGGCGGACGGCAATGCTCTGGAGGCTCGTCGTTTGTACCACGAAAGGTTCCCAAAACGAAGATGTCCAGACAGGAAAATGTTTGAAGGTATCCATCGCCGCCTTTGTGAACATGGGACCTTTACACCTCGTGCTGCCGAGAGAGGACGAACAAGATCTACGACTCCTGAAGTAGAGGAGGAGATTTTGGATGTTGTGCATGCCACTCCTGGAATCAGCAAACGCAGAATAGCAATGCAACTGGCTGTTCAACGTTCGACTATTTGGAGAGTGTTGCGAGAACATCAACTGTATCCTTACCATCTGCAACGGGTACAGGCGTTGTCACCAGCAGATTACCCTGCGCGAGTAATGTTCTGCCAGTGGTTCTTGCAGCAGTGTGGTACAACTCCTCACTTTCCTTCCTTAGTGATATTCACAGATGAAGCGCAGTTCACACGAGACAGAATCCAAAACTTTCACAATCAGCATGTATGGGCTTAGGAAAACCCACATGCAATTCTTCCATCACATCACCAACAGCGGTTCAGCCTCAACGTCTGGGCGGGTGTTTTTGGTGATAAGTTATTTGGGCCATGTACTTCCAAACAAACTCACAGGGCAGGCGTACAGAAACTTTCTGGAAAACAACAAGCCTGATTTCTTGGACGAAACGCCACTCATCATTCGTCAACAAGCACACTTCATGCACGACGGCGCTCCCACACATTTCAGCCACCAATTACCTGAATCGAAGGTTTCCTGGTCGGTGGATAGGTAGAGGTGGACCAACTGCATGGCTTCCACGCTCACTGATTTAAACCCACTAGATTTCTTCTTGTGGGGCCATTTAAAGTCACTGGTGTATTCGACTCCGGTAGCTGATGTGGAAACTCTCCGCAATCGAATTGTGGCAGGTTGTGAGACAATACGAAACATGCCAGGAATTTGGCATCGTCTTCGCGAGTCCATGAGACGTCGATGTGAAGCCTGTATTCAGGTAGAAGGTGGACATTTGAACAATTACTATAAGGTGACGTGAACAGTTAAATTTCATAGATAGACCTTCAAAACTCGGAAACCAAGCATTTCCGGAACTATGCTGATATAAAATATTTTTATTGTCAACATATGAGGAACTCATTCCTGAAGTTATGCAGTGTATTTTTGAGACACCCTGTATATGCGTAATGTGCCTAATAATTTCACCATGTCGGTCCGTCTATCCGTCCACATGTAATAACTTGGCTCTTAGTGGATGGATTTACATACAATTTTATATTTCGGCCTTATAACGATTAAAATTTGATTAAAACTGGACCATTAGAAATCCAGTAATTATTATTATTATTATTATTATTTTTTTTTTTTTCATACATATCATACAGGCTATCCACATACCGTATATTGTAGAAACGAAATGTTCAACGGTTCGCGCATAAACGTCATTAACTAACTGGTTATGTTGTATAAATGAAAATGAAGTTTACTGTGTTTTTTCATATTTTTATTGATATATTTGTCGTTTTTTTTTCTCACAGTTTTTCCCTTATTTCCATAGGTTGTTAATATCAAACAAAAAAAAAAAAAAAAAAAAAAAGATTTTTAAAAAATCCGGAAAGTGCTCTGTGTCCGAGAATTCCGGATTCACGAGGTTCTACTGTGTATGCATGTTGTTAAATTTTCATATTTGTTTAGCTTCGTTATGAATCAAATTTTGATTGTTATTAATAAATCAGAGCATTAACATTATTAGCATTAATACCTCTGGCATGGTGCCGTGAAGGGTATTGTATGGTCGTGGTACCTGCGTGTACCGGTGAACTGTACAATAAAGATCTTATTTATTACAGAGTTTAAGACTTTGCGCAGTAATGATAATTGGCCAGTGGCCACATTACTTCATAACGCTGCAGTGAGTTTGCGTGGATTAATATTGAACCAGAATGAATAATATTTTATGCATATACGTTTCTGTTAACCTTATCTATCCCGTATTACTAGTTCCCCTTTAATACATATTACCTATAAGTCAATTTTGAGTTGTACGTTTTGTATGCAAAATAATGTCTATCAGCAGAACTAATCAAATTATTTTTCGCCTTTAGTTAACCGTTATAGTTTTCCGTTTTTCAAATAAAATCGGTTTATGCTCTTTTCAGTAGTACACCGATGACGTTTTCAGACTAAACCGAGGACGGTGAGCAACTTTCCCATTTAGAAAAAAAAGCAATTGATTGGGCAAGATTTAAATATAAAAATTCAAAAATCTAAACAATACTACTCAATCTACTATTAGCACCAAATTCAAAAATCTCAGCCAAGCTACGAAAAAATTGGTTCACATCACGAATAGCCTAAACCTGGAAAATAAATAAATAATAATAATAAAAAAATAAAAAATATATATATATGTAGATCAGCTTGAAGTTATGCAGTTAAGCGAAATGAATGAAGTTGAAATTAAAAGAAATACAATACTTTTTCTCTTTTACACCCAGGACGTCCACATAAGAATTTACAAGCTAGAACCACGGTCAACTCAAAAGCGTGCACTACTGTATCCTCGCTTGACCACTCAGCCGTAGCCTTTATACAAATATTTTATAAATAAAAAATCTGGATACTGAATATCTAAATCCTAAAACTCGGACATTGCCTATGGGGTAACTTCTGAGTGTAATGCAGCGTATGAAATAATACAAAATAATACAGGAAGTTCTTTCAGAAGTCAAATATAAAAACGAAGAGAGCGAAAAAGACGGCTAGTCACGTTCCAAGAGAAAAATGCAATCTAATGCGTGATTATACAACATCCTCACACAGCTTGGAAAATAAAATAATTGAATAGTATAACGTTAGCTAACAAAGTATTCGCATACCGGAATGTAAAGACTGTCTCTTGTAACGATTTGTAAACAAGTACATTAAACCTGTGTAAAAATAAAATAGGAAATTTATATTCTTTACAGCTGTTTTTTTTTTTTTTTTTTTTTTTTGTTGTTGTTGTAGGGTTTTAGGAGCTTCAGCGACTAAGGCCATATTACTCCATGTATATTGTCTGTAAATTGCGTGTGTTTTGAGGCAGATTTTTTTAATTTGCTAGACGAAAAACCCAAGTTTCCAGGAGAAAAAGCCATGTACTCTCGCCTGAGACCGACTAACTCGGCCACGTTGTGGAAAAGACCCATAAAAATTGAACCCGTCATCGCGAGAACTCGAACTCAGGGTTTTTCCACCTGGTGTGGGGAGGATGGCAATTCTATCCACTATGCTACCCACTAGGGCTTTTTTTTTTTTTTTTTATAGCTGCATATGTTGTGTGTATGGGAAGATTAGTATAATTCCTAATTAATAATAAAGGGTTTAATGTACTTATTTACAAACTGTTACAAGAGACAATCTTTTCATTCATTAAATTAAAACTTAGAGACAGTGCCCCGAGTCCTTTATTTCTGTCCTTGAGATCTACAATTATTATTTAATTTTATATTTTTTCTATGATAATTTTTTACTATTAATTACTATACGAAAATATAAACACTCTTAGACAAATGCTCTTGTGGGTAACACAGTTGGTTGAATCGCTGTCCTCCCCACACCGGGTGGAAAAACCCGAGTTCGAGTCCCTACAATTACGTGAGGAATTTTTATGGACTTTTTCTACACTGTGGCCGAGTTAGTCGGTCTTAGGCGAGGGTAGCATGATTTTTTTCTCCCGTAAGCTCGGGTTTTCTGTCCAGCAGAGAGAAAATCGACCAAAGAACACAAGCAATTTACAGACAGTATACAAGGAGCAATACAAGGAGCAATACAGTCTTAGTTGCCGATGCTTACAAAAGCTTACTAGAACAATTCGATAGAAAAATAAATAACTACTTAACTTAAAACATGCGTAGCCGAGCAGTAGGTTTTAAAGTACATACTATGTCGCGTGTTCGAATCCACGTAATACTTTGTAATACTCTTGCAGTGTCTATGTTGTAAAGTGCTGACTGACGTGGCTATGACAAAGTATAAACAGAAAATAATAAATTTATTATTTTTCCTCGCGGATTGGTATTCTGCCCTTGGTCCAAGCCGAAGTTCATACCAGCTGCTCATCAGATGATAATATATACGAAACAAGACAAACACAAAATAAAAATACAATGTAAATACCAAAAGACACAAGAAATAATTACCAGCATTTCTTTTTCCTTTTCTTTCCCCATGATTTAAGAAATCAATACAAAAGACGATCCAAATGGCAAACAAACATAAATGTTTCTTGAGCACGCTGCACTCAACACGCTCCCTCAACTTTCAACTATGTCAGCGAGAATAAATAATTCAAATGCGAGAACAAATCCGGCACTTAAACAGGTTTAGAAGGCTGACAGCATAGTCTCTCTTATATAAGCGAACGTAGGCACGTCACATGACCCGCTTCTAAACACTATAATACGTCAATAGAACAGCGTCTTGTTATCTCCACTGCTTTCAGGTGTTTTGAACGCCACTCTCCCACAGAGCTACCTGAAGATAGCGTCTATGATAACGATCATGGGACTAATCTCTCGCATCACAGTCACCACCTGTATTTGCAGCAACGCTTGGCTGTAATTTTCCTACAAAATTTAACTTTTTAGAGAAACACCCAATTTATGCATTTTTAAAAGGTAAATCCTACAATAAATTATTTCATTTATGTTGAAACTGTCAGATTCAGATCACTGATGAACTAGAACGGTTGGCGAAAATTGGGCTATTTGCTTGTTTAATTTAAGACAAAATTAAAACTAACAAAGCCTCGTCCTAAGAGTCAACACAGAGTCCACACTAATCCGAAATAATAACATTTAAATTAATATAAAATAAATAAAGTATATTTTTATAATTCCATCACACGAATGATATAATATCCACAATTGTATATTATCACATCAACTTTACTCTGCTGTATTTTAAACTCGAAACAAATATTCTAAAAATTGCGATTTATATAATTTTCATTAAATAATGCTGCCCACGGATATTAAACGATTCCATACTTACAGATAAAATGATAAAAGTATAAAAACAATTGCCAAAATATATTAATGTCGTAATTGGTAAAAACTACCACACCCAGTGTCCAAAAAATTAGAAACCTTTTGTAACTGGAGTTAACAGATAATTAAACGTACGGTATGCCAATGTAATTTGTCACATGGTTTGATCACAAGTTCCTTGGTATCATATGAATATTGTACGCTTTCTGGAGCTTCTTAGTCAATTCGGTCATGGGGAAGACAAGCCATCAAGTGATTTTTCAGAAAGGTGTTATTGTTGGAGCACGTTTAATAGAAGCCACAATTGAAACAAAGGATATCACTCGTGTGTTGAAAGCAACCATCTCAAAAGTATACAATGAGTGGAAGACGAATGCAGCTCTAAAAGGAAGAACTTCGGCATAAAGTTAGTACTCCAAGAACGAGACTACACCAATTTAAAGCGAACTGTACGCAAGAATAGGCCCAGTATGCGAAAAATGACTGAAAAATCAATTTTACTCAAACACATATTTCAAACTGAACTTTGTGGTATATGAAGCATCCGGGATTTCGTAGTCGTGTACTTGTAGGAAAGCCACTTCTTTCTGTGGCGCCTCCGTAGCCAGGTGGGAAGGAGCAGCAGTGCGTAGCACACGCTTCTTGATTAGACCGGGGTTCGAGCCCGTCACCACCAAATACGGAGGATGCGGAAAGGTCATGGGAATGACCACCGCTGAAATAGGCAGTTCGTCTTCGCAGTTCCCCGCCGACTACAAAAGCAGCTGATAAATATCGATGGAAGGATTGTCATATCTGGAGCTAGACTCCCTCAGACACCTCTTGAAATCCATACCATTACGTGAACAGGCTGTAATTCATGCAAATAATATTCATGCAAATAATTTATAATTTATTCATGCAAATAAATTCATGCAAAACAATAACAAGACCGCGCAGTTCATTTTACTGTACTTTTATTTTCTCAGCGCTAAAGTTACTCCTAATGTTAGCGGTGAATGCTGAATGAATCTGTTCCTATGGTCAACATGTGAAGTAGTCACCTGCGACGCTGCTCTAGTGACATATACTGGTGCAGAAAGAGGAGAAGCATTTTTTGGATGGAAGCATAGCCATTTATAAATTATGGTCTCTCAGCCTCGATTTTATTTTTGATATTACGTATTTCATTTTGGAAAATGGCTACTCACATTTATAGGTACTCCTGATTAACGATATTTTTTAGATATCAAATGAGAAGATACAATATCTTGTTGTTTATAGTTAACGTCTGTACATAAAACCTGTGAATTGCGTGTATTCCATGATCAGTTTGCCTGTTTCTTATATAAAATACCCGAATAGACAATAAGAAAATCCATGTATCCCTCTCGCACGAGACCGATTTTTCAGAGGATTTTTTTTCACATCGTCAAAAAAATCCTTTGAAAAATTCTTTCCTTCTAAATGGATTTGAACACCTCATGTTTTCGTCTACAAGGACAATGATTGTATCCAGTGTGTTAACCATGAGCGCTTTGGAGAGTATAAGTGCACTTCGAAATCCGGAAAACCAACAGAAAAACAAACAAAAAAAAAACAATAATAATAACCATAATAATTAATAATTTAAATTAGTATCAAAACCAATGAGAAAACTTCATGCAGTTTTAAACAATCACTCTATTCTAACTTCCTTTGGATCCCAAACAAATTATTTGGTTTATAATATATCCTGTAAAATCTAATTCTTCATATCAAGGTTCAACACAATGAACAATAGAAACTAGAGCTACATACCGCATCTGTCCTTGCCTCTCGTTATCTGCCTCAAAATTGGTAGTCCACACAATTAATGAAGAATATATTTTATTGTTGAATGAAGCAAAGATTTTTAATATTAAACATAATTATAAAAATTACTAATAGAGGAAACTCTCGAAAAACATTACACCAAAACACTATTAATGTGATCACGACCTGTTGTCGAAAAGCTTCGTCCGCTTCAGGATAGATTCGTAACACGCATAATACAGTATTCGTATTCCTTTTCATCAATTTTAACGATGCTAATGTCGTTTTTCACTCGTAGATGGTGTTTGGTGATTTACTGTATTCCTATGTGTCGGGTTTGGGGCTTTTAAACTATTGGTACCGGCTATGTTGGATCATCGATTTTTCTTCGGGTGTCAAAATACATTTAAGTAATTTTAGTAAATTCATCATATCTAATTGTTTAAATAGAGAATGTTAATATTGAAGCATTTTACAAAAAATCATTGAGGTAAACCTCGTAATTATTTTAAACTAATTAATTTATAACGTAAAACATATTGAACCTCATTGTTATATTTAGTAATTATAAAAATGTCACAGACAGGTTACCCATCCGCGCCCTAGACCTCGGCTGCGTGGATATATGGATGAAACACGATTGGTTGGTTGGTTGGTTGGTTGTAGGATTTTACGCGCATCCGTAACTTAGGCCATATTGTTCCGCCCGTCTGTAAACTGGATGTGTTTTGTGGTAGATTTGCCATTTGCTGGACGAAAAACCAGAGTTTCTTATTACCATGCTACTCTCGCTTTGAGACCGACTAACTTAGCCACGTTGTGACAGAGACCCATAAAAATTCCTCGTGTCATTGCGGATTCAAACACACCTGGTGTTGGGAGGACGCCAATAATACCAGTATTACAACATTTAATATATCTTAAAAGAAATGTATAATTCCTTATGACGTATATCACCAGCTCGAAAACAGGAATTCGTTATCAGTGTATGCAGAACTATTTCATTCTAGGAACGGAAGATTAGCGCGGGAACGGAAGATTAGCGCAGATATTTCACGCCATTTATGCACTCATTATTATTTATTATTATACAACCAAACAGGACATTATAAGCCCCAATATCGCCATGTTTGGACAAATGTCTTATGCCAAAACAAGTGTACGTTCACTGGTTGGTTAGTATGCAATGCGGAATGAAATACTTTGCAGAAAAAAAAAAAAAAAAATCTAAACCTCCGCCCTAAGATTGGATAACCAATCCTCGAGCGGAAAGGTCCTTGAATCTTCCATTAAAGGACCTTTCCAGTGAAGACAAAAGAAAACACCAATTTATTAATTTCTTTTTTCGTAATTTATCCGAATTTGGGAGTGGAACCGTATCACAAGTGTAACTATCAACCAATATTTTTAACTTTAGTTATGATTTATTACTGATCACGACAGGTCAAAGTATTCAAATCATTGGATCAGATGATAGGCATCACACGAATTACGGCATGCCCTAGTCACACGGGGGAAATTCAAAAATTAAAGAGAATTTATTGTTTTGACAAACTATAAAGAGGAAACAAAAAAAGTACCATTATTTTTTGTTCCAACGTTTCCCTGATGTCGCCTGCGAAGAATGAATTCGGTTATTCTTGAAGCCGAGTACGCACAGCATCTTTTCATTATATGAAAATCTTTCCCATGGGACGCTGCTTTGAGCCGTCCAAAAGTCAGATTAGACAAGATCCACACTACACAAAGGGCATGGAAGAAGTTATAATTTCAATTTTCGAAGACATACCAACCATTGCTGATGCCATATGGAGTCGTGCTTTGTCATGATGCAAAACAATCCTTTAGAGATCAATCCTCGACCTCTTCTCCAAGTATGACAATATTATTCGTTATTGACAATCTGCACACACGATCTTGGCACTGTTCGAGGATCGATCCCCTTGGATTCCCTAAATAACGTCGACATCAGTTTGCGGCAGAAGTTACGATTTTGAATTTTTTAGTCATTGAGGTCTTTTCATTTATCATTACCCTCATGGGTAGCACAGTTGATAGAATCACAGTCCTCCCCATACCGGGTGAAAAAGACCTGAGTTCGAGTCCCGTCGATAACATTAAGGAATTTTTACTGGGCTTTTTTTCACAACCTTGATCGTTCTCCGGTGAGAGCAGCATGGCGTTTTCACAGAGATTATACAAGGAGCAATATGACCTTAGTGTCGCTGATGCTCCTAAAACCCTACAACAACCATACAGTTGGTACGTTACTCTGAGACTCAGCTGGGTAAACTAGCTAGCTCACCACTTGAACTGTTTACAAGCTTCTACTGTTATCATTCGGAATACAAGTAAATCACTCAGGTCTGGATACGGGACTCGAACCTAGAACTTTTCTAAACGCGAGTCAAGAGCGTGGCTTATCCACCATGATCATAATGGAGACTTTCGAAACTGGGATAAGGTTGCTATATTTAGAAGAAAGGTTTCGTGTGTTCTAATTTTAGAACACACGAAAAAAAATAGAGCGTCTATTTTTTTTTCCCTTTTTCTTTCTTCTTTTACTGAAGCAGGATCTGATTATCTGATGAGATTACACTTTTTAGCTTTTAGAACTTCAGACAAAAATTGAACACTCATTTTTAAACAAAAAAAAACAAAAAAAAAAACCCCGAAACCTACAGGATTGTACTCCGTATAAACATTTATTCATTTATTACATACGAGATTAAAGTTGACACGGATTTGTTCTTTATGGTTATTTAATGCCCTCTGCTGATATTTTTGCATTATTATTATCATCCGGAGTGCATTTTGGTTGATTAGGGCTCCTTTTAAATTTCTCTTTTATAGTCCTCCTCATTGAGGTTGTTTTCGACTGCATGGTAACAAAAGCTTGACACCAGTTAGTGTTTTTGCTCTTTCTGATTATCTCTTCAAATGATATGACAATGCTAGTCTACAAGCTCTTTCAGTAATTAACCTACATCATACTTAGCTTTGTTTTATAATATGCATTTGCAGTTCAGATAATACAGAACCCGACAACAATCATCCACCAAAGATGAAAAAGAATGGTTAATTTTTTGTTGTGTGGTTTTAGGTGCATCAGCAACTTAGGCCATATTGCGCCGTATATTATGTCTGTCAATTGCATGTTCCGTGGTTCATTTGCTATTTGCTGGACGAAAAACCTGAGTTTCCAGGAGAAAAAACCATGCCTGAGACTGACTAACTCAGCCACGTTGTGAAAAAAAACCATAAACAAGGGCATAAAAAAGAATGAATTCATTTTTAATGGTAGAAACGGAAGTGCTATCCTAACTATCCTAACCTGAAAACAGACAGACAGACAAACATGAGGAAAAAAATAGGCGCCTTATGCATATATGCTAACGATTCTAATTAACTGACGGAATGGAAGTAGCAGGTAATGATTAAGCCAGTGAATTTTTCGGGGGAGGGAGGATAATTGTATCTGTGAATTATGTTTTCTTCGAGGTTCTGTGAATTTGGCTGTTTTCTAAATTTGTAGGAGTTTTTGCCAAATATTTTGTGATGTCAAAGTTTTTATTTTAATATTTTCTGGCTGTTTTCAAACAGATACACAGATTCCAACGTAAGAGAAAAATTTTACTTTAAATAGGTATTTTATTAAACGACTATAAATGCATCATGATTTCCGTATTTCCGCGGATATTAGTTATAAAAATCAAAAATAAAGTTGCTGTTTAGCGTTCAGTGGTTAATTTTGCACAAATTATCAGATTTATTTTTCTTCTTCTTCACTAATTAGTTCAGACCGAAAAGCAACGGCTTCTTTGTGAAAACTGAGAACATTTCGTTTTTGTGCATCCGCCACGTTGCCTATTCATTCCGCCAACCAGCGCACAGCAACAAATATAATATACAGCGCTTCAGCTACAATATACCGTATATGAATAGCCTATGTGATAGGTATGAAAAAAAAAAAAAAAAAGAAAAGAAGAATGAAAACGCAATAATAATTTCCGGATTTGTACTAGTTTGGGACAGGTCAATGAAACTTTCTAGAAGAACCAAATATAAAATTTCATGAAAATCCATCCACTGGTAGTCGAATTATTATATGAGAATTGGGAAGGGGGAAAGAAAAAGAAATAGTAATTGCCGGATTTCTATTGGTCTGACTTTAACGAAATTTGGAATGCCTTGGCAAATGTTCTATATGAATCAAATACACTGCTCGACAAAATTAACAGAACACAAAGAAAACGCGGTCTAACTCGTGCAGCTTGCGTTGAAGCGGGACAAAATTTAGTATGGTGGTGCACCATAGAATAACGATTAAATGTGGAGACAGCGAGAACCTTCAGACAGGTTGTATAAGAATTACCAAAAAGGACACATTACAGAAGTCGATACAAGATGCTCAAAAATACGGTCACATGACACCAGTGTGCCACGCTCGATATAAGGGTGTACATAAGATTCTGTGGCAATAAATTCCATTCTTCCACCAGTGAAAACCTTAGCTGACCAAGTGACCGAGGAGTTGGCTGTCGGGGTGCAATGCAATATCCAAGAGCATCCCACACATGTTCGATCGGATTTAAGTCGACTGATTTGTGCTGATTGTGCCGGCCACGGCAGTCATTTGATATTTTCAGTTTCAAGACATTCCTCAACTTTCCACTTGAGCTCTATATGCAGTGGTGTTGTCATGCTTGAAAAGAAATCTGGGCCAATCGCACTCGTAAAAAGTCGCATATAGGGTTCGAAGATCTGTTCTCGGTACTTCTATCAAAAACATGAAGAGGGGTGCGGCCGTCGATCATTATACCGCCACACACGAAAACACCACCTCCACAGTAAGTGTCCCTTTCTCTGACGTTGGAACGATTGTACCGCATTCCTCGTTGTCTCCAGATGAAATAACGTCTAGAATCTGTTTGTAGGCTAAAACGGGACTCCTATTTTATTGTGAATAGTGTATTCAGTGACACTGTTCACAATAAAATATTCATGAAAAACATTTTGTTCTGTCAATTTTGTGGAGCAGTGTATAAGATCTGTATACTGCGAGTCGAAATGTCATGTGGGCGGACGGACGGACATGGGGGAAGACAACAGGCACATTGTGCAATATGCTAATAGGTCTAAAAAAAAAATTCATGAGGAAACCTTACTGAATACTTCATAATTAATGATTTGTGTGATTAAATTACATAAAGAAATAAAAGATTTATAGGCATTTGAAAACATATATTGATTTACCAAACACCTTTCTTGTAGAAGTTTAATCTGTATCAATTTCAAACTTGAAACAAAAATGGGGAGAGTAAGAGGAAGTCAATGACATAAAAACCAGTCGTGTTTATAGCTCCTTTGTAGCCTATTATGCAAATTACGTCAACTGTTATTCGAAATATACGAACTAACATTTTTTTGTGATTCTAGTCTTGTTCTGATAAAGATTCTTGGAACTTTGCAATGGAACTTACTTTATTTCAATAATGAACGCAATTCAGTTTTACATTCAAGTCGTGTCTCCAGATGCCAACTGATGTCGTTGACAGCTGACATCAAGTTATTTTCTAAGGGACGTAATGATATTCCAGATTAAAATCGCAGAAATGTCCTACAGCTTCGGGTTACAGAAAAATAATGCCACTTCGAATTACTACGCAGTTTCCAATTCTGAAAATACGCTATAGGCAAAATGTTAAAAAAAAAAAAACACTTTAGGGTGTGGTTGCTTGAATAATTAACCTCCGATCCACAATCGGATATTATAACTATATATTTCTTATTCACTCTCTTTCTGCTTAACACGAGAGGCAGCAAAAGAAACAAATATAAACTATAAACACTAATTTCGAACACAAAAATTAATAAAATTTACTGATGAAAAAAAAAAAGGTCCAACTAACTATTTCTGAATTATGAAACATTTTAGCATCGTTATAATTGATCAGGACAAATACAGCCGTGAACAAAAAAAATATCTGCAGACACAAGAAATGAGTTCGCTGACCGCATAGCCATAAACAGAAGTATTTCCTACACCCTACGTTCATTGTACCAAATAAAATGCAAATCCAATTTTCCTCCATCATACGAGGGACTCTAGGAAAGTTATCTACTTGAATATGAAAATAATATTCATAAACTTGAATTATAGGTATTTTATTAAGATAAGCCTTTTCAATTTAGATGCAATAATCCATAAAACTCTTAATTTTTTTTTGCAGAGAGCATGGATCTGACATATACAAACCTCAATCTAGAGATTCAACGGGCTGTCTCGATAGAGCCAAAGATTTTGATTCTGTCTCAGAAAGGTAATCGGGATGCAATTACAAAGGAACTTTTAAAGAAGATCCAGAAAGTTTTATCTAGATTAATAATCCAGATCCATCATTAGGATTGGGAAATAAAAGAAGAATCACAAGAAATACACAGGGGATACCTACCCGAAGTAATATACCCCTCGACAATCCATAGGAAACATCTTCCAGACATTTTTGTGGTATTCAAAAGGGATTCTCCTTGTTGACCACATGCTCCAAGAAGTCTCCGGTGGAGTTTATGATTTTATATTAGACAAATGCGCAATTTCATAAATAAAAAATCGGCTAGGAAAGCTTTCGTATGGTGTTTTGTTGCTTCATAACAATGCGCTGATTCAGAGTTGGCTGTTGTATGGTTTTAGATGCATCAGCAACTTAGGGCATATTGTGCCATATAAATTACTCGTGTTCTGTGGCCGATTTGCTGTCTGCTGGACAAAAAAATCCGAGTTTCCGGGAGAAAAACACCATGCTACCCTCGCCTGAGACCGGCTAACTCAGCTACGTTGTAAAAAAGGCTCATAAAAATTCATCCCGTCATCAACGAGATTCGAACTCAGGTCTTTTCCTGACCGGTGTGGGGAAACCGATTCACAAGTGATGACCTGCAATTGCTTTGAAGACGTGTAGATCTGAAACCTTACCTTGCCCATCTAATAGACAGATCTGGTTCCAGCGATTATTATCTGTTGAGAAACCAAAAAAAACAAAAAAAAAACATGATATTAAATTTGCTGTTCCTTGACAGAAATTGCTTCTTTAGAAACAAATTGGGGTTGGTGTATCCAAATCATGGGGGATTATACGAAAAAAAAAATAAATAAATAAAACAAACTGCTTTCTAACTTGTGTCTTTCACACCTAGATAAACTTTTGTAGTACCCATCGTATATACACTACTCTACCAAACATCGCGAAGTACTTGTAGTTATAAACGAAGCAAGTATTTTTAAAAGAAATTAATTGCCTGCCAATATACATTTGACAATAATGACTGCTACATTGCGTCATGGAAGGCTTTTACCTAATTTTTGGTATAAAGGTCGTGATATTTTGCTCCATTCCTCCTTTAAAGTATTTCCAAACTCTGCTAACAGCGAGGACTGCTTTGGCGTTCACCTAATTATATGTTCCATTTCATCCCAAAGACGTTCAAGTTGGGTTGAAGTCAAGTACTTATGCTGGCCACTGCAATGTTCCGATATCATTCTCGAATTATGAGACGGAATGCTGTCGTACGAGCTGCTTCCATAAAACTACTACCATGCAGAGCGCACATTGTCCAGAACATCAGTGTACGATGAACCATTCATAGTTCCATGCACTGCGATCAGTGGACCTAGTCGACAACAAAAAATATCCTCATAGTTATGAAGAAATGTTTTTTTTTTGTGAGGAGTTGGACAACACTGAGATTAATATGCGTTTTTCGGGTATCCTCCATCATAGCGTGACTTGTCGTTTTACAGGAGCGATATTCATTGATACACGTTCGGAGTACCTTGCACCATGCAAATAGATGAAGGGAATTTTGGGAAGGATGTAGACCCTCCTTGAAAATTCTTTCCTATATTCATCCTTCAGCGTATATGTATGAAATTGCGGACTAACAGCTGATCACCCCTACAGGCCAAAGTATTTCGTAGTCACACAATTTCTTCCAACGGAAGAATGAGCCACGACTTTTGTAAGAACAGTGCACATCTAGTCGTGCCACAGACTTACATAAGCAAATGGGCACCAAATATGCGAAAAACTCAACATGATCTGGTTTTCAATGTGATTAACGAGATCAGATGTTGAGTGCGTGCAGTCAATTGACATGTCTACATTTTTCTTCCTCCGATTTTTATTGTGGGCGCAAGAAGTACATACTGCGTGTAGCTACAGTATACAAATTATGTGAAGCTTCAAACAAAATGGCAGACTTCGTGGTCAATCTCAGTGTAAGTTATCCGAACCAAAATTCAGGTAGATGCGTAAACAGAATAGCTGAATAAATATAAGATCTTGTTTGTTCACCTAACCATGAGCTAATATACAGAAAGTGCCTTTTCATGAAATGCGTCTAAAATGGAATGGAAGAAAAATTTTCTGGGGGAGAGAGAGAGAAGACTTCTCTTGTTCTGTGTTATTTTCTAAACATCACGAAAAGGTTTTCGTGATGGTCAGATGGACACGCATCTGCCATTTGTAAAGGTACAAGTTCCAATCCCGTCACTGATTCAAGCAACTATCACACGCCTTTTCACACGCAAAGAAAGTCATATTGAGAAGGTTCCAATTACTGTATTCATCTCAGAACACAGAGAAGTTAACCACCGGAACATATGTAATGCACACACATAATATCATACACGTAGGCTTTCAAGCCTTTGTTTAGGTCTATTATTATTATTTTAATTAATAAAATATAAGAGAGCCAAAGATAATAGATGGGAACATTTCCGTAAAAACTACAACAAAAAAAAAACCTGTGTTCAGAATAGGCGGCAATGCAACTCAGGCTACGAGGCGTCAGTGAATTGTACGAAGGGAGGGCTGAAAAGTTTATAGTCTTAGAAACTTCCTCATAGAAGGAATGGTAGAAAGTTTTGAAAATCCATTTCCCCCTTAAGTCAACGCACTTTCTGACATAATCCACTCGCTTTCATAACTTGATCACAAAATTTAGAAGATTTTGACTCAAACCAGTTGTCGACAGCACCCAATACAGCATCATTATAGAATTTTTGTTCTTTCAAGTCTTTTTTGGCATTTGGAAATAGAAAATAATCAGACAGAGCCAAATCCGCTGAATAGGGTAGATGCTGTAATAGCTCGACCCATAATCACGTAGTGTTGCCCGAGTCACAAACGCTGTGTGGCTTAGTGCACTGTCGTGATGCAAGATGAGTCCTCTGGTCAATTTCCCACGCCTCTTGAGCTTCAATTCTTTAGATTATAATAATACTCGGCATTGATAGTGACACCTTGTTCCAGGAAATTAACCATGATCACTTCTTTTGCATCCCTGATGACTGCTGCCACAACGTTCCCAGCCGACTTCTGTACTCGAAACTTTTTAGGAGGGGGAGAAGAGGAATGCTTTCACTGTTTCGATATTTCTTTTGCTCCAGGGCCGAAGTGTTGCACCCATAACACTTCGGCCCTGTATACCGCCCCCAAAATTGAGCTTGATTAGCTTCAAAATGCTGCGCAATCTGGTGACAACACCTCACTCTTTCCCGCTTCTGATCTGCATTCATTGCTTTAGGGACCAACCTCGAATAATTCTTCATTCCTAAAATATTCACCATAATATCATGAGCTGGCTCGTGGGAGATTTTGAATGTTGTCTCAAAGTGCTTCAATGTTATTGTGTGATCTTGCATGTGCAGTCATGAGTGGTATCTACATTTTCAGGTGTCGACACGGTAACAGGCCTCCCACTACCTGGTTCACGCTTAAATTCTGCAACCCAGTTTTTGACTGTGGCGTATGTAGGACAAGGTTCCTCTAATATTTGCTGTATGTCTTCCTGAATTTCTTTCGCCGACATTCCCTTTAAATTACAGCACCCAATGACTGCAGGATACTTACTTCTCTCAATAGTCGTCATCTTCCTTCACCTTCCACATTTCAACGCCCTCTGTAAAAGAGATGAATGCTGAAATTTTCTATGAACATACAAGAAGAGTTACAGCATATATTGGGAATATTGTCTTTCACGAAACCTTTGAGTTCTATATCGGGATAAAGGCTTTTTATCCCCTCCCACCTCGTATCTGTAAATTATACGTATTCTACAGCCGGTTTCCCTTTTGTGATCGTAACTACCATGCTAGCCGGGTGTACTCCACATGAAGGCAATGATACCGACACTTATTTTGCAACCTTCCCATCCGAAGACTCTTAAATTGAGCTGAAAAGCGATACAGTCACACTCAGCGCGTTTGCAATTACACTGAAAGGACAGAATTCATGGGATACCCGGTTCCTGGGCAACGCGACGCTGTCACCCCCTCTCGCTAGTGTACGAACCCACCACTTGACAGGTATATAGGTACACTGCATTCACGTAGATGGTAATTCGATGTCAGTATCATAAACGTCGTGAGTTAACTGACTTTGAAAGAGGGATGATAGTGGGTGCCAGACGCACGGCTCACTATCGCAGAGGTGGTAAAGAAATTGCACTATTCCCGTTAGGCAGTATCAAGAGTGTATCGGGAATACGTCATTTCCGGAATAACATCTTATCGTGGACAGCGCTGAGGGCGAAGAAAAGTGGTGGATAAACGTGGCCGTCGACGTCTGTCTCGCACTGTTTCAGCCAATCGGAGAGCGACAATGGCACAAATCACCGCCGACTTCAACAAGGAAGATGCCAGAAACGTCTCCACCAAGACCATCAGGCGATCATTAGCCGCAATAGATTATGGAAGTTGCCGACCCACCAGAGTCCTATTGGTACCACGACACAGGACTCTACGCCTCAATTGGGCGAAAGAACATCGGCACTGGACCTTGGATGATTGAAGACGGGTCTCCTCCTGCTCCGACGAGTCCCGCTTCCACTATTTCGAGCGGACGGGAGGGTGCGTATCTGGCGGAAACCGCACGGAGCTATGCACCCGTCATGTCAACAAGAACTGTTCAGGCAGGTGGACGGTAGGTAATGGTCTGGGGCGTGTTCATCTGGCACACATTGGGACCTCCGGTACGTCTAGACGCATCTTTGAACTGTGCAGGTTACGTGTCCATCCTTGCAGACGACCATCTGCATCCCTTCATGGTCATCGTGCACCCATAGGTCTCTGGGGGCAATGGACTCTTCCAGCAGGATAATGCACCTCCCCACACAGCCGTGGTAACTATAACATGGTTCGAAGAGCATTCTGCAGATTTTACCACCATGGAATGGCCTCCCCGTTCACCGGACATGAACCCTGTGTGGGGTATCTTTGGGATGCTGTGGAAAGGTCCGTTCGAGCTTTGGATCCTCCACCCAGGAATGCGACGGAATTATGGACACCGGTGCAGCATGCATGGACAGAAATACCTGTGGAACGTTTTCGGAAACTAGTGGACTCAATGCCTCATCGTGTGACTGCACTCATCCGGGAGAAAGGTTGCCCTACCCGTTACTAGGTAAGTATCCCATGATATCTGTCCACTCAGTGTAGATAGGAACATATGATCATAAAGTTCACGCTGTAATTCATTATTATACACGACTGGAGTTTACTAAATTTAAGAGTTAACTTAGAGTTAAATTTTTTGAATATTGTAATCGTACAGATATATTAAACTGGCGAATTTGATACCAAGCAAATGTTCGGTGTTTCTTCTCGAATTCAAATGTAAATATTTTCTGATATCACGTTCATGAAAACGGATCATCGTAGTATATTTGGAACTTCATTTACGCAAACGATAAAACACGTATAATTTGATAAGTGAGAAGTTTATTCTCCAATTTGAAAACAGGCCAATGTCGTAATCAGCTTACACCATGAGCTAATTACTGAATATTAGTTCATGATGTAATAAAATAAGGATATTAATTATGTGTACTGAATTTCGCATCTTTTGGTGGGTTCATGTCTGCATATAGCACCTGTTGTCCGTTCGAGTCACCATGTCTATGTCCGTCCGTCCATAAGCACGTAATAACTCAATTTCTATTGGACGGATTTTCATGGAATTTTTAGAGAAAATATTAAATTCGTTTAGAAAGATTTGTCGAGCACAGCCAAAAATTCATTCAAATCGGACAAATAAAAATCCGGAAATTATTTAACTATCCAGTGGACCTCTGAATTTCTTCTGTCAGCCTCAACGACCAGCGGAGGCAACTTGTTCAGGAAATCAATAACTCGCTGGCGCCTTCGTGGGTAGCACAATTCGTACAATCGCTGTGCTCCCCACACCGATGGAAATGACCTGGGTTCGAATATAGTCAATGACGTAAAAAATTCTAATGGGTCTTTTTGACAACGAGGCTGAATTAGTGGATCTCAGGAGAGGGTAGCATGGTTTTTTCTCCCGGAAACTCGGGTTTTTTGTCCATCAAACATCAAATCGACAACAGGACACACATGCAGTTTCCGGCGCAATATGGTCTAAGTTGTTGATACGCATAAAACAACCAATTGACTTGCTTGCTAAAAAAAAACTTCCTGCAATCTAGGGTACTTCCCCTCTAATTAGAATTTATGGTCACTAGTTCTGGAATTCTTTATAAGAGTGAAAATTTCGCCATCATTCATTTTAAAAACCCATCTCAGTACCTTAGAAACTTCAATCAGGTCCACTCTGAGGTGCCTGGTTGCCAAGCTCTATAGCTCACATAATCTAAGCCTTTTGTTCATCTCATCGCTATTCGCTTATTATATTAATCATCAGAAACATTAAATAGTGCTATATTTCAATTTGGTATTAAAATTTAGAAAGAAATAAGTAAAGAAATTGAAAGTATACTACTCTTATGTAATTAATTACATCAATTACATAATCGTAGTATAACTAACATAACACCTGAAATACATGTTGCATTTCACACACTGTTGATTACAAAGTGAGCAGTGTTCTGACAGTGGAGACAGGCTTCCAGGAAGGCTCATAGGATTAGTCGGATTTGTCAATGACATACAGGAATTTTGCTAGAAGGGATAAGGAGGCGATTATCGCATCGTATAAGGCAAGGCAAGGCCAGGCCACATCTTGAGTACTGCATACAGAACTGGAGGCCCTATTTTAGGAAGGATGTCAGAGCTACTGGAACGAGTACTGAGAAGGGCAATGAGATTGGCGAGGGGAACAAAGGAGCAGCCTTACCAAGAAAGGCTTTTGTTCTGCAAACTGCAGCGCCTGGAGACTAAGCACCTGCAAGGTGATCTCTGATTGAGGTGTTTAAGGTTTTGAATGGATTGAGAAACCTCAATGCTAATGGGATTCTTCCTTTAGCTCAGACTACGCCTATGCGGAGGACACAAATTCAAATTGAGAAAGGCTGCAGAATAGATGTTGGAAGTTTGCCTTTAGCCAGGGTGGTTGAGTTATGAAAGAAACTTTCATCTGTTGTTGGGAAAGCTTGAATAAATTCAAGGAAGCACTAGACCAACTATTGGAGGGTATAGATAGGTGAAATGGGTAGTGTTTTTTTTTGTTTTTTTTATTATTATGGCTGACGCTGTATAAGCTTGCTTTCTTGCATTATTTGCCATTACTAATACCAATAGACATCCAAATATTAAACGAAATCCATACTTGCTGGGCGCATTTGTACACATGGCGAGTTTCAAATACCTGTAGCTCCAATGACCGTCCTAGATAGGGATCACAGTGTCCACTGTCCCATGATAAAAATAACGTGGTCTTTTCTTTGCTACTACATGATGATGGAAGTCAATAATTCTACAAATGCACTAATTAAAAAAAAATCATGGCTGCAACGAAAAATTATTTTTAAACGGTCGACAATTATGTGTAACTTAAAAAATATGGTCTAAAAATTTTTAAAAACTTACCTCTTGCTTTCCATCTTTCTTATCGATAAGTCTAGTTTCTGGAAAGAAAAGTATATGTAAGCAAAACATATAAGTATATTATAGATAAATATAGATAAATTCCAGAGCCAAAGACTATTTAAAGTAAAGGAAACTGAAATAGGATTCCGCCTACCTGGTGGGAGTCGTGCGCTCCATGAAAATAAAAGTTCAGCAGGATGACAATCGATGCGTGGATATGTGTACAGCTGCCAGGTGAGGTTACTTGTGGCGAGCATGGGAAAAGGCCTCTCTTAAACAGTACATTTAGTAGGCTGTTCTTAACCTACCACTGTGTGAGCGTACCAAGAGTGGTAAGCAAGGAGCAAATCAACTAGATTACAGAGCACCTGTGGTGAGAAACCGATGGCTGATGGACGGGGTAAAAGACGACTGCAATGAATCGTGCAGACCAACAAGACGGCCACCGTGGTACAACTGTCGCAGAGGACAATTTGGAACATTCCAAAGTATTTTGCAGCAGTACTATTCGACGTAATCTCCATCGGATGGGACATCATAGAAGAGGGTCGACTCGGCATCCTCTCGTAAATGCGCTATGCATACATTTGCATCTGTGACACCTAAAAACCTCTCTCTTCTCCACTGGCTTTTTCCCCAATTTCCCATGAATCCATCGAACATCAATAAGATAAGATCGAATGGGCTGTCAGATGGCTAGAGTCTCCGCGTTCCAAAATGGGGCAATTATGATGGGATGCTATACAGGTATCGCGGTTATCCATAATATGTGTTTAAGCACTTAATAACACAATGCCACCACGAGTGTGTGCCTGTAAGCCATTCTGCGAGCAGATAGAGTCCCAACTCGATATTGGGTAGGTGGTCCTATTTCAATATCCTTTCAATGTAATTTATATTTGTCTGATATGAATATTATGAGAAAAAAGGAGTTGGCAATACTGCACAGAAAGACCAAATTGCAATTGTCCACATATTTTGGAAGTAGAGAATTGCTATTGTCTTAACCAGATATGTAGAGTAATAGTACAGTTAATGGAAATCATTTGAGTGATTTCGTGAAGCCCACGTATCATTCGTAAGTACTAAATATGGAATTCTTATAAAATGGAGAAAGGATTACGATAAAGGTTGGACGAGGGAGTTAATGCTGTGGATTGTCGGTACGGCCTAAGTGAATGCACATGTACGAAATTCTGTATTGGATTGCTGCTCAAGGTGAATGCCTTTCGATATAACAGAGTACATGAGGAATACACTCTGACTAATTTGTCATTTTCTCTGCTGGAAGCGGACAGTGTGTTAACTTGGTGTTAAGGTAATGGTTGACTACAAAAAAACACTCCATCAACAATGATGGAATGTTTTTTGTGTCAGAAACCTTCTGAATTTGTGGAGCTGCTAACACGATATGACCTGAGTCCGAGTAACTTTTATCTTTTTTCCAAGATGAAAGACCTCTGGGGTAAGTATTTTCACCAAGACATAATATTTTGTAAGCGACCACGACGTTACCATAACAAACTAAAATACAAGTCTATGAAACATTAGAATAGTGGTGTTGTCATTTGTCACTGGTTTGGAGAGGCGCGGGTTCAAATCCCGACGACGAAGAGATTGATTACCATAACTTTTCCTTCAGAAATCTATGATCATCACCTAAGGATGCTTTCAATGCATACTGGAATTCAGAGAAAGAAATCCGGTGTTTGAGTAGCAACTTTCTCCATAGAAGCCATCATTCTTCTATAAATTCTTGCTCCTGTCCATCAGCAATTAAAAATTGAATCAGTGCAAGCTGATCCGTTTTGGGCGCTCCGTCTGTTTGAAATGCCATAAGCAACCGTAAAAAAGAGCAAATGAGATGAAGAATATCTTATTTTTAAGTGAATTATGAATAAGGATTGTCCGTATTGTATGTAATTAACTATTGTCATTTGCCAAGGGCCATTAAGCCCTAGTAGGTAGCACGGTTTGGTAGAATTGTCGTCCTCCCTACACCGAGTGGAAAAGACCTGAGTTCGAGTCCCGTCCATGTGAGGAATTTTTATGGGCCTTTTTCACAACATGACTGAGTTAGTTGGTCTCAGGCGAGAGTAGCATGGTTTTTTCTCCCGGAAACTCGGGCTTTTTGTCCAGTAAACAAAATCGACTGCAGAACTCACGGAATACAGACAATATACACAAAGCAATATGGTTTTAGTTGCTGATGCTCTTAAAACCCTATTAAAACAACAAGGGTCATTAATATGAATTATATGATCGGGAAAAAATTAATAAGATTAATCAGATTATCTTGTTTATATTAATTAACACAGATTACTAACTTCTATTAAAAATCTTTGTAAAATAAATAACATCGTTTAAATCATATTTTATCTTGAATTTTTTATTGTGTTCTTTTTGTAGAAAAAAAAATTATTTGCACGTTTCCCTATCTTGTAATCTTTTCGAGCATAGGTATTTCCATTTTGGCACTGTATTTTTTGGTCGTTAAGTAATTTGTACAATCATATTACCACAAATGATGGCTCAGGCGTGCATTATGTAAAGATCGTTATATCTGATAATGCACTTATTTTGGAAAATAATGTATTTCGAATAAAAATACATAAAAGATAAACTATAATCTACTTTGCAGATATAAGCTTGAACAGCTAGAAACATAACTATTATTATAGTTATGTTTATATTATACTTATTTAGCATCCAGTTCGATTAATTGTTATATTATCGGGTTACCAAGAACAGTTCTGGTCAAATTTTATACAGCTAAATTTATCGGTTAATATCAGAACGTATATTGAACAAACTACATAAATTTAATACAGTAATGGCCAAAAGTTTAAAGTGTCTAAATCACTTTTTGGAAATGTTTCGCAAAGCCACCACCATCAGTCAAAAAAAAAAAAAAAAAATTCAACGAAACTTTTCCGGCTATCTTACTACAAGAACCCATCGCTGAGTGTGTTCTCTGGTTGGTTTGCCTTCTTTTCTAGATGAAACACCAGAATTTCCGAGAGAAAAACTGCTATCCTCAGCTGAGACCGACAACTCAGCCTCAGCCAAACAGTGAAAAAAGCATAATAGTTCCTCGCGTCATTCTTGGGTTTCGAACTTGGGCCTTTGGTTCCCACACCGCTTGGTGTGGGGAGGTTGGTGATTATAACCAGAGTTAGGCTCGCGAGGAGAGCAAAAGCTATAGCGTGCCAGCAAATATATGACGTCAAACCATGACATTTCCGAATTTTGAATAACTGGTAGATGTAGTTTCCAAAAATTTTAAAACTCAGATAAAAACTGATTATATAATGTTTGTTAATTACGTATAAGACGCCACCTTTCAGGACCGAGTATAAGTGCGATACGCAACACAAGGAAGAAACGATGGCCGTAGTTTGCGTGCTGTAAACAAAATAGGTATGTTCAAATGTATCCAGTATGCAGTGATGTTATCATTCTTTTCTGATCGACACAAACCACTACTGACACTGGTTTCCCCTGTCAGAATCAATAAAGACGTTATGGTGGCCATAAACGCAAAGCAGCTTAATGGGTGGCATAGTCTTGTCTCACAATATAGCAACCTCACATGGCCCTGGTCATCCAGTCTGATTCAGAGTAGAGGTAGTAAAGGATCCAACACCCGCCCTACATCTCTGACCTGTCGCCCTGTGACTAGCACATTTTCAACTTCTTGAAGAAAGCACCTAAAAGTTGTTACTTTCACTTGGACAATGAGATGTAGGATTTCGGCACATATTGGTTTCACCTGTATCCGGCAAAGTTCTACCCCGAGAGATCTGACCCACAACATACAGTGACCGAGGTGGTCAGTTTGCGGGGGGGGGGGGTTTGCATGGTTTGTCTCCCTGTAACTTTTACTTTTGATTCCTCAAAACAGAAAAATCAACCACACAATACACGCAATTTATGGAGATGATTAATGACGCCTTATGACCTTAGCTAACATTGAAAAAATACTAACAAATAACTTATACGAGGGGGCGTTTGAAAAGTTCGTGGCCTAAATATAAAAGGGTAGTGGTACACAATGTTCCCGCTAATTTTTCTTATAGCTGCGCGGTGCAGAAATGCACCTGAGTAAAAAATTTTCAGACAAGATTAAATATGTGCAATATTTTTAAAAATTGTTTTAATTATAAGTAGAGACATACATAATAATAATAAAAAAGGTTAACAATAAATTTACACTTTACAGTTAGTTTATTTTTCTTGGAATTTTTCTTTTCTGTTCTTTGTAGTAGTAGTAGTAGTAGTATTTGAGGTTTTTTGGAACAAGGGCCTCTTGGGCCATATTGTGCCTGTTCTTGATTTAGTTATTACTAATTTCACATTACTATAATTAGATATAAAAATACAAATGTATGCGTTTTAAATACTGAAACAGTTCCTCCAAATTTACTTTATTACCGAGAATATGTGATAATGTTGAAGGTTCCTGTAAGTTGGATAGGGAGATAAAGCTGGATTTTCGGACAGTTGAAAGTTCAGAACATTCAATGAGTATATGTTTTATTGTTAGGTTCGACTGATAAAAGAAACACTGAAGAGGGTTCTCTCCCATAAGCAAATACAGGTGAGTTGGATGCGAATGATCGATGCGGAACCTTGCCAGAATCACTTCTTGTTGTCTGCTTCTCCTGAAACTAGATGACCACTGTTATGGCTCTTTTTTAATCTGCAACAGTTTATTATTGATTAGAGCTTGCCAGAGATGAGACCATTGTTTTCTACATGTTTTTTTTTTTATAATGGATTTGTAGTCAGTGTAGGGCATTTTTCAGTTGAGTGGAAAATCCAGAGTCGGGATGTTTAGCAGCCGAATCCGCATGTTCGTTACCTGGGATGCTAACATGGCCAGGGATCCATCAGAAGGTAACTTTCTGGTTGTCTTTTTGATAATAAGAGAATTTATACCTGATGTATTTAAGAATGGGGTGATAGGGGGAAAGAGTAGATTGAATGGCAGTTATTGAGCTTAAGGAGTCTATATATAAGAGGTTGCTCAATATGGAAGATGATTATGATGTCTAGAGCCAGTTTTATTACGAATAATTCTACGGTACAGATACTGTATTCAGTAAGAAGAGATAGAGCTACTGAGAAGGTGGAAGAAACTACTGCAGCA
This sequence comes from Mastigoproctus giganteus, assembly GCF_048544385.1. Lineage (NCBI taxonomy): Eukaryota > Metazoa > Arthropoda > Arachnida > Uropygi > Thelyphonidae > Mastigoproctus > Mastigoproctus giganteus. The sequence goes on from NC_143587.1 coordinate 21,238,315, forward strand.
CCTACAGCCGCATCTGTTTTGGAGCCATCAGTATAAATTTGTACTTTCTCTGAGTTGGCCAAGGAATGCGATTTGTGTAGCTGTTAAAAGGTGATATTTTCCAGGGAGGATTTTCCCCATCTTAAAAAGAAATTGTCACAGAGAGGTGAGAAATCAGTCCAGGGAGGTTCTGGAGTAGCAAGATCCTCGAATATGTTTTGAAAGTTAATATCCCAATTGAGTAAGAGCTTGAAATCGAAGACTTGCGGGGCGGTTTTCGTTGGGTTTACTGTGATATAGCATGGTGAATTGAGGGTCAAACAAGTACTGCCAGCTGGGATGGGATAGATTACATTTAATCTTTGCTGCATAGTTACACAGTAAAGTTTTTCTTCTGAGATGAAAAGGAGGTTCATTTTCTTCAATATACAGGCTGTGAACTGGGGATGTTCTGAAGGCTCCCACAGCTATCTATGCTGGATGGTGTCCAGACTTAGTAGGGAACTTTTCTTGCAGAGTCATAGACTAGTCTGTTCTTTGTATAAGACCATAGTAGACATCTTTATTGTTGCACCATTAGCTAAATGCAATTTGATTCTCATGAGGTCACTTTAAATGATCTTCATGTATTCTTTTTCGATTTTTTGTTTTAATTGAATTCAGTCCTCGCTCGCAGTCTGCACTTGATGCTTAAAATGTTCCCATAATATCATAGAGAATGGATATGTTACAAAACTCTAAATTTGTAAATACGAAATTTAAAGGGTCATTGAAATTTTTAAATGTTCTAGTTTTAGTTTTTTTCGGCAATTATAAATTTTAATTCCGAATATTCTTCTGATATTTTAGAAATAACATCACTTTCGTTATTTGTAATAAACGTTGAATATTTTTTTTGTAAGGCGTATCACATTAAGTTTCCCAAAGTCAAAATTATTGCTTTCATTTGTGATAGCATTAATATCAAACACTTCACAATCGTTTAATTCATCATCAGGAAATCTGTTATCTAAGTGATCACATACACGTTTGATAAAGCGAATTATAGCTGCACTGTCAACATCACTTTGAATTTTTGATAATACTTTTTTCACATTTTCACTCCAGAAAATATTTTTTTCCAAGATATTGGCTTCTTAATTTGTTTATTTTAGCTTTAACATATTGATGTGCATCGATAATGTTTAAACAACTTTTTGTAGATATTTGCAAAGCGATGCAAGTTATCCTAATACTGTACATCATTGAGCGCAATTAATGCCACATGATATTGTGAATTTGTCAAAATTTGTAAACAGTGTTTACTAATAGGATCATTCCATTCGTTAACCTGCTCATTGCAATATTCGATTAATATTTCATAATTTTTTACTAAAGCATCAACTGCAAAATGTCTGGATAACCATCTGACTTCATTTAATGGTCTAAAAGATACAACATCGTGTTCTGTAACCCGGGCTAGTTCTTCTAATTTTCCTTTTTTCATGCTAGACCTGCTAAACATTGTGTATACAGTTTTAAGCAACGTCTCTACATCTTGCATCGTCCAATTCTAAATCTTCTCGGTGTGCAACACAATGTTGTTCAGATAGATGTAACATTTCCTTTTTGAGAATTGTTGCTACTCCAATTTTTCCTTCCAAGCATAACACTTGCTCCATCTGACGTGAACGTTACCATCTTTTGAATATCAAGATTATATTCGTCGTACCAAAATTTTATTTTTTCTAAAATGGAGATACTGTCACAGTTTGTAAGCTTCAAAATACCTTCAAATACTGTGTTGTAATATGTTTCATTTTTCACTCGAAATTTAAAATACAAAATTAATACTTTTTGTACTGAAATATCAGTCAAAATTGTACTGATATGTCAACAAAATTGTGTGAATAAGCAAGAGCGACAAAAATCAGTCACCGTGCAGTCATCCAATATTTGGAAAAAAGGAAATAACACCAAAGGCAATTCATGAGGATATGGTTATAACACTGGAAGAGGATGATTCTTCCTATTCCATGGTTAAGAAGAGGGCAGCCGAATTTAAACGAGTGAGGTACAGCCTGAAAGATGCCAATGCTGTGGAAGATCTGCAACATTTATCACTTCATAAGTTGTTGACAATGTGCATGATCTGGTGATCAACGAATGTCAGTCCAGTACACTGCCAGCGTCTTGGGCATCTTATTTGAATGTGTATCACATAACAACAGAGGTTCTGGCTCAAATAAGACGCAAAAGGTGTCCGCATGATGGGTCCTAAATTTGTTGACAGCAGATCAAAAACACACGAAAGCTGTCAATTAAAAGTGAACATTTGTATCGTTTTCAAACAGATCTAACAAATTGCTCTGTAAGGTTTGTGATAGTGGATGAAACGCGGGTCTATCAATTTCAGCCATAGATAAAAGAGCAGCTCAAACAACAGAAAAAAAAAAAAAAAAAAATCTGCTCCCCCTCCAAAGAAAGCCAAGTCGACTCTTTTTGCTAGCAAGGCGATGGCATCGGCTTTTTAGGACACTGATGAAGTGTTGCTAGTGGATTATCTTCAGAAAGGCCAGACAGTCACAGGGGCATATTACACAGACCTTTTGAGGCACTTTCATGAACACATCAAAGACAAACACCGAGGAAAATCCAACAAAGTGCCTGTTCACAAGTCTGTCATTGCCATGGCTGCACTGTATGAGCGCGGCTTTGAAATCTTGGACCGTCATCCTCCATATTCATCAGATCTAGCTTAATAGGACTTGCGCCTATTTTCTAATTTGGAAAAATACCTGGCTGGCATCCATTTGCCCACCGGCAGTGACATCATAACCGCAGTGGATGCCAGCCAGGTATTTTTTCTAGGTAAGTTAAATTAAGTTAAGTTATAGATAAGTTAATCTACATTTTAGCCATTAACAGTCTTATTTCCTTTCTTTTCGTTATTTTTTTTATACATCGCATAAGATTGACCATTAACATAATAATGTGTTTGGCTCACAGATATTTGATTTATGCTAAAAAAAAAAAAAACAACAACTCTATCAACATATAAAATTGGTTCACAAAATAAAGAGAGAAATTATCATCTAAAAAGAAGAACATTATAAAATACGGGTCACCAACACACACTTCAAGTATCTTAACCGAGTATAAAGTCGCCTTATCACAAAGATTGGGTTTATTCCATTACACAAAGATTAAATTCCTAGATAGATTAAAGCAATTATAAAGATAAGCCGCAGATACTAAAGATTAACTATCACTGTAAAATAAGAATGAGTTCCTCATCGCACGTGGGAATGAAATTGCTATTCAAATTGCAGATGCAATACTAATCCATATATAAACGGAATCAGTACACTCACAAGGCTGACGTAACAACTGCTTTTAGTTCTATCAGAAGAGAACGACAAATGGAGACGTTTCTATTGTTGCAATAGGGTTTTAGGAGCATCAGCGTATGAGACATGTGGTCGATTTTATTGTTGTTGCTCGAAAAACCGGAGTTTCCGGTAGAAAAAAAAACATGCTACCCTTGCCTGAGACTGACTAAATCAGCCACGTTGTAAAAAAGCCCATAAAAATTCCGGTACGTCATAGACGAGACTCTAACTCAGATATTTTTTCCACCAGGTGTGGGGAGGACGGCGATTCTATCAATTGTGCTACCATAAGGATGACGTTTCTGGATAACATGTCGAAACCTGTCATCAGGCATATTCACGAAAGCTCAACACATAATAATTCATGTAAATTAAAATAGTTTAAACACAACGATGTTGAAGTTGACCTCATGTGCATTGTGAATGTATGTTCATTGGATTTGAATGAACTAGCGGCCGTATTTTCTGTTTGCTGGCCGAAAAACCCAAGTTTAAAAAAAATATATTTTTTTAAAATATATTTTTTTTAAAAATATGGTCTCAAACGAGGCTAACATATATGTTAGCCTCGTTTGAGACCACGAAAAAAAGCCTCATAAAAATTCCTCCTGTCATCGACGGGACTCGAACTCGGAGGTCTTTTCCACCCGGTGAGGGGAGGACGGCGATCCTACCAATTGTGTTACCCAGAGGGCATAGTACCGTGCGTGGATTGAAGGTTGAGAAGATGAAAGTTGACAGTAAACTTGAATTTCTGTAGATCGTAATTTTCAGAAAATACGTGTGAATAGAGGGTGTTCCAGAAGAAGGGAAGTTGTAGGAAATAGGAAAAAAGAAAAGTTGGTTCTGTGAGGTTGAAGTTAGACAGTAAAAGGCCGATGAATGGTTGCAGCACGTATTCGGAATAGTTTAGAAGAAAGAGGGGGGAATTATAGAAGTCAATTCAGAAGAACGGTGCCCAAGGAAGTAGAAAAAGCCTGCACCAAAAACACTATAGGCAGAAAGTGGAGAGACTTTGTAAGAGATGGCTTATTAATTAACCTGACTACCCTGTTTTGAGTGGAGTCTAGAAGTTTGAGAGAGGGAAGTATTCATGGCAGGCGGATTTGAGATTTATACAGAGTGGTTAGCTCTTTAGAAGAAAAGTAACATGGAGAGCGAAAAGAGAAAATCAGGTTTTTTAGATGGAGAGGAAGAATTATTTGTAATGTGCCAAGAGAGATTAGAGGTCCGGGTAATCCCTAACAGAGATATGTGATCCTCTCTAGAAATCTGAGTGTCGTTGAAGATAAGCATAGGAGCAGAAGAAGACTGAGTTTTAGAAGGATTAATATTAACTATGTTATCTATGTCCCACTGGATAATTACCTGGAGATAAGCATTTAAGGAACTGATAGTGGATATTAGAGTAGTTAAGCCGTTAGTGCAGGGCAAGGTTTCTGGAAAATGGAATGCAATGTGCCATAGTTTTTCTGTCAATGGAAGGTCAGTAATATACAAGCGAAAAAGAGTAGTAAAAAGAACACTGAACCTTGGCATTATTGGAGAAGTTTAAGGGGTGAGAGGGTAGTTAACGATTAGCACCACGATATGCTTACAGACACAATGTACAAATATATTGTGTCTGTAAATTGCGTGTGTATTTTGTCCTCGGTTTATCTGATTACTGGACGAAAAAGACGAGTTTCAGGGATAAAAACTATGCAACCCTTGTCTGAAACCGAATAATTCAGCCACGTTTTGAAAAGGCCCATAATAATTCCTGGCGTCATTGAGGGGATTCGAAACCAAAGTCTTTGCCATGTAGTGTAGTGAGAAGAGCGACTATATATATCTATATCTATATATATATATATATATATATATAAAACATAGAAATAAATAATAAAGGACATAGTAAGATGGGAAAGTTATTAACAACAACGTGCCATGCCTAAAGGAAGATATGAGAAGAAAAGAATGTTAAGATCCTAATGAATTAAGTGGAAAAATTGGCTGAATTGATAAGCCAAATCATATTTACAAAAGCTAGAAAAAAGTGGTAATTAGTGCATATTAAAAAGTAGTAATAAATAGAAATGAAAATAATGAAAATAACAATTGGTACATAGATCAGGTAATTCATCAGGGGACTACACCCGATCATGTACCAAAATACTGCGTTTCTATACAAACCCATGCCGATGGAGGTAGCAATAAATTTAAAAAATAAAAATAAAAAAATAATAATAATAAAAAAAAAATAAAAATTAAAATTAAAATTTTTTGAAACCTTCATGGGTTTGTATAGAAACGCAGTATTTTGGTACATGATCGGGTGTAGTCCCCTGATGAATTACCTGATCTATGTACCAATTGTTATTTTCATTATTTTCATTTCTATTTATTACTACTTTTTAATATGCACTAATTACCACTTTTTTCTAGCTTTTGTAAATATGATTTGGCTTATCAATTCAGCCAATTTTTCCACTTAATTCATTAGGATCTTAACATTCTTTTCTTCTCATATCTTCCTTTAGGCATGGCACGTTGTTGTTAATAACTTTCCCATCTTACTATGTCCTTTATTATTTATTTCTATGTTTTATTTTATAGTTGTATCCTGTTCTGTAGCCTTGCGCGTCCAGGTACATCTATTCTCTATTTTCTTTTTCTTTTCCTTTCTTTACCTTTTTCTTCTCCTTTCTTTACCTTTTCACCTGTTTTATATACTATATATATATATATATATATATATATATGCAAAGTCGACCGAACGCGCTGGTCGCATGATATGGTGCTCCGTGATTTATTAGTAATTCTTGCAGAAGAAATAGTAGTAATATCGAAGTGGCCTCCGTAGCCGAGTGGTCAGGAGCGGGAGTGCAGTAGAACACGCTCCTTGAGTAGACCGGGGTTCAAGCCCCTGGCTGCTAAATACGGTCAATCTGTCAACCCGCACTGGACCAGCGTGGCAGATTATGGTCCATTTCCCTCAACATGAATTGTTGAGGAGGCTTCCACCCTGCAGTGGGTTAATAATGGCTGCAGTTTACCTTTTTTTTTTTTATCGAATGTGTGATATCGTTATATTCCTCATCACAAGCTATATAGGAAGAAGGCCTTTTCTTCGCTTCATACACATCAATAATCTAATCTCTAATTATGTATTTACATTTTAAATTTAATATACAAATACAAAGTAGACAACGGCCACCAACCAAGGTAAGTCGTACCCACTAATCATCTAGCACTCATAGGACTAGCCGGTCAGAACGAGCAGGTGTCCAATCACTCCGGTATTTCCAGAGTTAAGCTATCTTCACCCTGGTTGTCCATTGAAACTAGGTCACGATCCTTGTTTAAACCCATACTGAGCGTCTCCGACTAAGATAAACTTTTATTCAATTGCTACCTCTGTCCCTCAATATCTATAACTGTTTTGTTTCACCTTGAAAATCATTTTAAGGAAATACCAGGATGCCACTCACTCGGGCTAGATAAATGTGCCAGAGCTTCTTACGGAAAGTCGTACACACAGTGCTATGCAAGGCCCAAACTAGAGTTTGAACAGACTTAGAGTAGAAAACTTGCTTCTTGCCCTAATAGTAGCCGAGCATTCTGCAGAGATGGGCAAAAGTTGCGGCCAAAGCTATTGGCCGCAACTTTTGCCCATCTCTGCTCCCACCTCTATCCAAACCAGATGCTTCTGTTGTCACTTCAGCCAAGGATAAAGCTGACCTGCTAGCTTCCCATTTTTCTTCCAACTCATGTATTAATGACCTTGGTAAAACACCTCCCACCATTCCCAACACGCCCCATTCAATGCCTCCTGTGGTCTTCCGTCAAAAGGATGTCAGAAGGATTTTGACGAATCTTGATGCTAAGAAAGCTCCAGGTCCAGATGGTATTTCTCCAATTGCTCTCAAAACCTGTGCTCCTGAACTTACACCTGTTCTATGTCACCTTTTTTTCATTTTTCTTATTCCAAAAGTGTTTTTCCTTCTGCTTGGAAATTTGTACATATCCAGCCAGTTCCCAAAAAGGGTGACAAATCCCTCCCATCCAATTATCGTCCCATTGCGATTACTTCTACTCTTTCTAAAGTAATGGAGAAATCAATTAACCGCCAACTCTTAAATTACCAAGAAACCTTCCGTCTAATCAACGATGGCCAGTATGGATTCCGTCAGTGTCGATCCACTGGTGATATTCTGGCTTATGTTACCCATTTATGGACTAATTCAATGGAAAGGTTCGGTGAAACACAAGTAGTTGCTCTTAACAGCTCAAAGGCTTTCGATCCTGTCTGGCATAAAGGTCTTCTAAAGAAGCTTCCATCTTATGGTTTGCCAACTGTTTTTTGTAATTGGTTATCCAGTTTTCTTTCTGATCGCTCACTGAGGGTGATAGTAGATGGCTCTCTGTCTTCTAACTTCTCCACTAATGCCGGTGTCCCCCAAAGTTCAGTTCTTTTCTCCACTCTTTTCCTCTTGTATATTAATGACCTTCTTCCATTGACTGGAAATCCTATCCATTGTTTTGCTGATGATACCACATTGCATTCCACTTTCCATTTTGAGAAACCTTACCCTGCTCAATCAGCTTCAACTTCTCGAAAATCCGCTACCAATTCCTTAAATGCCAATCTTCAGGTAATTCTCCAGTGGGGCAAAGAAAACTTAGTTGATTTCAATCCTTCTAAAACTCAGTCTTGTCTTATATCCTGCAAAAAGGATTTTTCTGCTCCTATGCTTATCTTGGGTGACACTCCGATTTCTAGGCAAAATGATATATCTCTTTTGGGGATTTGTTTTTTGTTTGTTTTGTTATTTTAGGAGCATTAGCAACTAAGGCCATATTGCTCCGGGGATATGCGGTGGTCATTCCCTGACCTTTCCATATCCTCCGTATTTGGTGGTGACGGGCTCGAACCCCGGTCTAATCAAGAAAAGTGTGCTTCGCACTGCTGCTGCTCCTTCCCACCTGGCTACGGAGGCGCCTCTTTTGGGGATTACCCTGACTTCTAATCTCTCTTGGCACAAGCACATTACAAATATTGCTTCCTCTGCATCTAAAAAAACTTGGTTTTCTCTTTCGCTCTCGGCGTTACTTTTCTTCCAAACAGCTGCTCACTCTGTATAAATCGCAAATCCGCCCTACCATGGAACATTGTTTCCACATCTGGGATGGTGCACCCAAAACCTCTCTCAGGATTCTTGATTCCATTCCGAAGAGGGCAGTTAGGTTAATTAATGATTCATCTCTAAGAGAGTCTCTCCACTCGGTCTCATAGACGTACTGTTTCTGCTGCATGCCTCTTCTACAGATATTTCCATGGGCACTGCTCTTCTGAATTGGCTTCTATAATTCACGCTCTCTCTTTCAAAACAATCCGAACACGTGCCGCCACCAGAGGCGCCTCCGTAGCCAAGTGGGAAGGAGCAGCAGTGCGTAGCACACGGTTCTTGATTAGACCGGGGTTCGAGCCCGTCACCACCAAATACGGAGGATATGGAAAGGTCAGGGAATGACCACCGCATACCCCGGAGCAATATGGCCTTAGTTGCTAATGCTCTTAAAAAAAAAAAAAAAAAAAAACCAAACCAAAACCTTCCGCCACCAGCCAACATCCATTTACTGTCCAACTTCAAACTCACAGAACCAAATTTTCATCTTCCTCGTTTATTCATTCAACTGCCGTTTTCTGGAACAACCTTCAGTCATACGCATTTCCTGAAAATTACAGTCTACAAAAGTTCCAGTCCAATGTCAACAAATATCTTCCTTCGTCTTCTCAACCTCCAACCCAAGCACGGTACTAAGTACTATAGGTTCTAATACATCTCGTGTTTGGGGTTTACATAAAAAAAAAAAAAAAAAAGCACCTGCGCACGGGCCCTTTGTGAAAAATGTAGCAAAGTAAAAGTCGCAAAGCTGACTAGTGCCTCCCGGGCCGCATATGCCTGCGGTCATTGTGGGAATGCAGTACATGTGCTAGTAGACTCATCACCTGACCCAGACCGCACCTCCATCACAGGCGCCCCAGTTACGCCGAGCAAACCTCCATATAATCATTCGCTAGATACGCAAGATAAAACCGGCACAAAGGGTGACTCGCGTCAGCCATTTCAAATGGATAGCTCTAATGGCAAAATAGCGTCGACAAGATCAAGAGATATGAAGGATGCAGCAGCACAAACGTCTACATACCCGATTCCCAGTCGGAGATCTGTCGAGATCCAAACCGATACGGCCCAAGACAAGTACCCTGCCAGGAGCGACAGACATCCTCAGCTACCGGAAATCCAGGACGCCCAGAGACCAGCCCAACTTCAGGCGATACTCTACCTCTTTCAAGCATCTATCATGCAAATTATTGAAACGAAACTGAAGGAATTGTACGGTCTGATAACGGCTCCCAACCCCCTCAAGTGAGCAAGAGCACCCCCGATAGTCTTATGACTGGTTTCTCCAAGGGTGAGGGCTCACAATGTGAACCTGTACACCTGAGTAGCATTTATGATTCTTCTTCGAATCCTTCCCGTCATGCGAATCGTCAACTGCACGGAAAAGAAAACCGCACTGAAACCCACCCTAACCCTAATCAATTGAAGCTAAACAAAACATCTATCACGAAGCATATCCATACAGCTCAGGATGCCACACAATTGCAGCTTGGCCATAACCGTTTCTATAGATGATCCCAAAGTGAGTATACCATCTGCATAACCCACAGGCCTCCAGTCTAAGAATTGTGACAGCACCCTCACTACGCTAATCGACAGTTTGTTTGTTATTTGGTTTTTAGGAGCATTAGCAAATGAGGCCATATTGCTCCAGGGATATGCGGTGGTCATTCCTTGACGCTTTCGCATCCTCCGTATTTGGTGGTAACGGGCTCGAACCCCGGTCTAATCAAGAAGCGTGTGCTACGCACTGCTGCTCCTGCCCACCCGGCTACGGAGGGGCCCTAATCGACAGAACGCCCTTACAGTTACAGCCTATAACCTGGGCCCAGATCGTGACGATCTGGGCCCAGGTTATCAACATATCGAATGAATTCTATGGCAAATAATCAGCCAAAACACATCTCATCTTCCAGACCAAGAGCAAACCGCTCCTATTCTATAGGAACATCCAGCACCTCTCGGCTCTAAGCAATAAGCACTACGGGAAAGTCTAAAAGCTGCTTATACGTCTCAAGACTGTCCTTGCAGACCACAACCGATGACATCGCTCCAGCTATGAGAGATGAGTGGCAGCTTGATGTTGCAGTCGAACAGCTCCCAGCTAAGCACCAGAACTATGCCTCCTTCAAGCTCGAATGTGATTCCGAACTGTATGACTATGTCAAACGTCCATTCATATGGAGCCATCATACGTCCCTTTTATAGGAGAGCAACATGCCATAATGACAAACTAGGAAATGCACAGGCCCCCCAGAAGGAAACGCACCTGATTCACCTATAGCTGGAGTAGCGATCATTTCACCGCAAAAGTGGATGCGCTCACCTGTTTCCCTGCCATCCGAGTCACATCCATGTAAATCCTCATGAACGACAACAACAAAATCTAATCCACCAAACTGAGATGCCTATCAAAACCAGAATTACACCAAGGGCAACAGCACGGCCTCGAAACAACCAAACAAATAGAGGGAGGACAATTAAGAGAGTCCTCTTGACCCCTGTGGTCAAACTACTTTACCAGAATGTCCGCAGTTTAAGGAATAAACTTGAAACCACTGACAAAATTTTGCTATCTAAAGAATTTGATATGCTGCGCCTCGCTGAAACCTGGCTGGAACACGCTGAGGATTTGCCATTGCAGCTACGACCCCCAGTGGTTATGGTGCCTTGCTCACATCCAGGAATAAAAGAAGGGAAGGGGGAACGTCACTGTTCTACAATCAAGCCATCCTCACCCTTGAGAACAGCATCTCCAGCAACTCAGATGATTACGAAGCGCTCTATGCACTGCTTAAATCGAGGTCCATTTCGATTGAAGTCGTTGTCAACTACATACCACCCAATCCTACAAAGGAAACAATGCAAGAGGTGACCAACTGGATCCTTCACCACCTCCACACTTCAACAATGAAAATTGTCTGTGGAGACTTCAACCTCCCTCCATGTCTGGATCATATGAAAAGATTGCTCCTATCATAACTAAGCATTGCTAGCCTAACTATAGCCAATGAGGACCCCACAAAGGGAACAAACCAACTTGACCTCATCCTCACATCAATACCATGTACATTTGATACTCCTCACTGGTTATTTTAATTCAGACCATGACCCAATCCTAATACAACTGGAACCACCAATCCCAATTTTTAACGCAAAACAACAGGTGATACAGAGAACAATTTACAGTACCAAATATCTCGATGTTTCCAAATGCATTACAGCAGCATCTCTTATCCCATGGTATGTTCTTGAGTCATGTGATACCCTACTAGCGGCCGACTTGTTAACTAAATGAATTATCACGGTAGCTCAATAGGTGGCTTCAAAGACAGTCAACAATCACTCCCCACTCTACACCATGGTGGACCCCACATCTAAACTCCAGCTTTCAAGTAAAACAGCAATTCCATAAGCAATGGAAGAAAACTGGCGAAATTAATGATAGGATAGCCTATTCAAGAGCAAGAGCCATTTTCAACCGCCAAAAATCCCAGTCCATCAAGAGCTATTTTGAACGGTTGCTCACAGCGGGAAAGACACCATACACAGAAGAACTACTAGTTTCCCATAGCAACTTGACCCCCAGAGATGGATTGATTTCATTACCTGATTTGAAGACATTGCGGCATCCAACAATAATTTGGGCCACATATTCAATCGTAGTAGACAGAACTCGCTGACATCCATCATTATATCTAAACACAATATATTAACAGCCTTGAACTCAACCCCATCCTCTACAGCTATGGGTGCAGATGGAATTCCCCAGTTCATGCCGAGATGTAACTAAACACACCTTTCTCCATCAATGGTAAGGCCGCACCCGAAAATAAGAACGCCATCATTAGAGAAACACTTCAGACGCATCTCCAACTCCTCATGTCTCCTGAAACTACTAGAATGGACCCTCCTGCCAACTCTAACAGCTCACATACTTCCAGATGCTCCACCACAAATTCATTCATCATTACCAAACAGGTCCATCATTACCAATCTCCTTGCTGCCACCACCCACAGCATCCTTACAGCTTTTGAGAGGAAAGAAGAACTCCTCATAACCTACCTCGACATCGAAGCGGCATTTGATGCCGTTCAAGTACCTGCCCTCCTACGACTGCTTGAAGACCACTACTCCATAAGTGGGAATGCATGGCATTTCCTTTCATCACTCCTTCAGAACCGTACAATCATACTCCATAATTCTGAAAAGAGCTATACTAAGTATATCTACAGGAGTACCACAATGGAGAATCCTCTCCAGCCTCCTCTTTACTGCCATTATCTCCCCTTTTATAATCCAGAGACCAGATATATTTTCTTATGCTGACGATTTAAAAATACTGACCACCATCCAAACAAATGCAGACCCCAATATGATCACAGAGGAAATCAACAGTGTGCTCTTCGCACTAGTAGGCTACCTCAAACAATCTGGCCTTAATATGAACCCAGCAAAGTCTGAGTGCATGCTCTACTCCTTGAAGAAAGAGCCCACAACCATCTCGCCAAAGATTAATGCAGTATCCATACTTCCTGTTTCATGTCATTAAGATTTGGGGTGGTTTTTGACACAAAGCTGACATTTAACCATCACATCGAAAAACTCATCAGGCAAGCGGCGCACCTGAAATTGAGGGCGAAGTAACACCTTCATTACGTCTCAGACAGGGTTACTGCAACAAAATATGTCAGGACCATCATATACCTACCCCGGTAATTTATGCAGCAGAAATCTGGGCGTCAGCAGCCCCCACGAACGCAAAACCCATCTGGGCAGCAGAGTACTGGTTCCTAAAGTGGGTAACCTACAAATACAGGACACCACCCCAAGCCTATACGACTGAAATGGCCCTGGCCCTGAGAATTCCCAGGCTGCCCTCTCTCATTGAACAAAGGAGATTGGTAATCACGATAAAGATGCTGACCGGTATCATTACATCTCCTTCATTCTGGGATCTCTGTGGCTGGAGGATTCCACCTTCCCAGCTCCGAACCGCCCCCCCCGCCCAACAATCTGCCCTGTTCACTCAGTTCTCCATTTACCAGATCGCTTCCTACTCTACAAGATGCTCGGAAGAATCCAGGGCATCGATGCCGATTTAGAGAAATTTGTTGTTAACCGACACTATAGAAAGACGATTTTGGATCCCACACATCCCATGCCCTCCAATCACTTAGCACAGATAGAGGGCGTCCTCAAAGCAATCTAGTGACAAGCAAATTCACCCCAGGTTCCCTTCAGAAAGGAAGAGTCAACGACTGTCCGGACAGTCTACAAAATAAAAAGCCTTCTCTTCATCACATCCAAGCCAACATGCCTTGCACTCGCCACTTAATTCTCCGATTAATTACTGAGCATACCAGGAAATGAGCCAGCGGTGTGTGCATCAACTGCCCCTATTCATGCTGTTCTCTCCCGAGCTGCAAAGACGAAAATCGGGACTTTCAAGTGTCTTTTTGTTAATTTAATCTTACGTTACCCGAGTATGTATTTAATGTAATTTTTAAGTCATCTTAATATTTCTGTGTAACCTAATGCCATTATGGAAGTCATTGTATCGTCTTATTAAGGTCTTTTGTCACTTGATGTTATTTCATTTAATTTGTTTTATGTCCTATATCACTTAATGGCAAATTTTGACATTGTAGAGCGGATATCATCTTTCAAGGGCACAAAAGGTGATATAGTTGTACACGTTGGCACTAATGATATTAAGAGTAGAAGACCGGCGGAATTACTTAGTAAGTACAGGTCACTGTTGAAAAAAAGCCGTGAATTAGGGTTGAATTTGAAGGTGTCTGCAATTCTGCCCAGACACGATAGGAGGGAGAATATGATGAGAGCCCTGTCGATCAATTCGGCCCTGGAAAGATTGTGCAAGGCTCAAGGGGTAGAATTTTTTTCTGCCTGGACTGTACTTGTTAACAGGAGAGACTGCTTCTACAGGGATGGGATACACTTAAATAGAAATGGTGCAAGAATGTTTGCTGATGCTATCGAGGCAGTGTTAGGTGGGTCGGAAAACTGCTAGATTGGGGGGATACAAGGACTAATAGATTAACAGTAGCCATTGGCAGAGGTGAAAGTGATTCTTGCATTGCTTCTATTGGAATGAGCAGCAGCCTGGAAAATAAGATGCAGGATATCTCAGAGACTGCTGGGAATCATTGGGGTATAACTAAACGCATGGGTTGTGTTAGGGTAACTAAGGAAAAGAACAGGTGCATGTATACTTGCGTGTACACCAATGCTAGGAGTTTAGTAAATAAATTTTATGAATTTGTGGTATTGCTCAAAACATCAAAGGCAGATTTTGTTGGAATTTTAGAGACGTGGTGTCACACAGATATAAGGAGTGCAGAACTGGAATTTGGGGAGTACAATGTCTACAGAAAGGATACACTGGATAGGAAAGGAGGAGGGGTTATGCTATTAATTAAGAAATACATAAAATTAAAGGAAGTGAAGCCAGTCGACAATGCTGGACAGTGCAGTGTCGAGTCAGTTTGGTGTGACATAAGCATTGGGAGATCAAAATTGAGAGTAGGAGTGTGCTATAGGCCTAATGACTGTGATGAGTATAATAAGATACTGTGCAGGGAAATAGAATGGGCCAGTAAATCAGAGAGTCTTATAATGGGGGATTTTAGTTTCCCAGATATTGACTGGAATTTGGGGGCTGGTCACTCACACACTAGCAAGGCTTTTGTGGATTTACTGGATGATTGTTTTCTACATCAGCATGTTCGGGAGGCAACTAGAGGGAGTAATACTCTTGATTTGATTATCAGTAGTGATCCTTCATGCATTAAGAATCTGCAGATAAATGAACCACTAGGTTCATTTATCTGCAGTGGCAGTGATCACAGTGTTCTGAAGTGGGATTTACTCAAAGAGGTAACTACCATTAGGGGTAAAGGGAAGGGTTATTGCTTTCGTAAAAGCGACTACGATGGACTGAGACAGTATTTAAATTCTATACAGTGGGACGAACTGATGATGTTACCAACAGCAAATTCAAAATGGGAATCATTCAAAGAACTTATCTTGGAAGCTACTAGGCTTTACATACCAACTAAGAAATATTGTTCAAGGTTTAGGCCTAAATGGATGTCAGATGAACTAATGAGACATATGGCAGAGAAGAAAAATGCATGGGATACATACAAATTAACACGTGACACAGAAGCCTATGATAGATACAAGTTGATATGTAACCAAGTTACAAAGGAGGTTAGGCAGGCGAAGGCAGATTACGAGAAATCTTTGGCAAGGGATGCAAAGAAAAACAGCAAAGAGTTCTTTAATTATGTAATCTCGATTCGCATTGGTCCACTTGATATCGATGGGTCAACTGTTGATGATCCTGCTCAGGTAGCTAACAAACTAAATGAATATTTTGCATCGCCATTCACTCATGAGGAGTTATTCAGCGAGGGAATGCCAGAGGTATATTCAACTCTGGCAGTAAGTAGAGAATCTTGTAATAACTGGAAGCAAAGTGGAGAAGAAATTGTTGAAGATAAACACAAGAAAGGCACCTGGGGTGGATGGGATCTATCCAGTTATATTAAAGGAGGCAGCAAAGGAAGTAAGCAAACCCTCAGCCATAATTATGAGAGCTTCCATGGACTCAGGGGAGGTACCCATGGACTGGAGATGTGCAAATGTGATCCCAATTCACAAAGGAGGATCAAAGGCTGACAC
This sequence comes from Mastigoproctus giganteus, assembly GCF_048544385.1. Lineage (NCBI taxonomy): Eukaryota > Metazoa > Arthropoda > Arachnida > Uropygi > Thelyphonidae > Mastigoproctus > Mastigoproctus giganteus. The sequence goes on from NC_143587.1 coordinate 21,254,547, forward strand.
AAGTAATTATAGACCTGTGAGTTTAACTTCTGTTCCCGGAAAATTAATGGAGGCACTGGTTAAAGAAGCACTGCAGGATCATCTGGACAAGACTTCAGCATGGTTTTGTTGAGGGGAAGTCTTGCCTGACCAATTTGATTGGATACTATGATGCAGTCACAAAAGAACTGGATGCAGGGAATAACTTTGATATTATATACTTGAATCTTCGAAAGGCTTTTGATACTGTTGCACATGGAAGACTGCTGCACAAATTGGAGCAGTGTGGCAATGGAGGCAAATTGCTGCAATGGATAAAGGGGTGGTTGAGGGGGGAGAAGACAGAGAGTGGTAATCAATGGACACTGCTCATCGTGGACTAATGTTATTAGTGGAGTCCCTCAGGGTTCAGTATTGGGTCCATTATTGTTTTCTGTATTTATAAATGATATTGATGATGGTATATCAGGCTTAATGTCCAAGTTTGCAGACGATACGAAGGTTGGCAGGGTTGTCAAGGACACTACTGACATTATGCTGCTGCAACAGGATCTGGAAAGGTTGAGCAGATGGGCTGAGAGGTGGCAAATGAAGTTTAATATTGACAAATGTAAAGTACTACATATAGAAAACAGCAACCCCAGAGCAACGTATCAACTCTGTGGTACTACACTGACAGTGGTAGAGAATGAAAGGGACCTGGGGGTGGTTGTGCAAGCAGATATGAAGTTCTCTGAGCAGTGCAGACGGGCTGCAAGAGTAGCTCACGGTGTTTTGTCAATGATATATAGGAATTTTTCTAGTAGGGATAAGGAGGTGATTATTCCCTTGTATAAGGCAATGGTCAGACCACACCTAGAGTACTGTATACAGGCCTGGAGGCCTCATTTCAAGAAGGATGTAGAGCTGCTGGAACGAGTACAGAGAAGGGCAACAAGATTAGTGAATGGAACAAAGGGGTGCTTTTACGAAGAAAGGCTTAAGTTTTGCAAATTACAGTGTCTGGAGACTAGGCACCAGCGAGGTGATCTGATAGAGGTGTATAAAGCCTTGAATGGTTTGAGCATGCTCAATGCTGATGGGATTCTTTCTCTTGCTCAGAATAATCACCTGAGAGGGCATAAATTCAAATTGAGGAAAGACAGATGTAGGATAGACGTGCGGAAATTTGCCTTTAGCCAGCGGGTGGTTGGTGAGTGGAACAGACTTCCATCCCTTGTCGTGGAAGTTGATAGCCTAAATAAGTTTAAGGCTCAGCTGGACAGGTATTTCGAACGAACAGAGGGACGAAGTGGAAGTGGTTATTTTTTATTTATTTATTATTTATGATTTTTTTTTTTTGGCTGATGCTGCATAAGCTTGCTTTCTTGCATCAAATGCCTTTACTAATGCTAATGCTAATTTATTTAATTATGTAACATATCTTCTTGTTATCATCTGTATGTGTTAACCCCTGGCCTTTTGGACGTAAATGGACATCGCAACACGATCCAATCATGTAACTGTCACAATTGAAGGTGGTGCAATAAAAGACTCTCTCTCTCTCTCTCTCTCTCTCTCTCTCTCTCTCTCTCTCTCTCTCTCATTGTTCTACCAGCGAGGCACAATTAAAGCTTTGAGTCGCTGGCCCACCCACAACTTTTAGAACTAAAATTTTTAAACATTATTAATAAAATTATTTTCAAAATAAAATTATATTCATCAATATTAATAAATAATGTTTTAATTAAGTTAATGAAACGTAAAAAAAAAACATTAAAAAAATATTGGACAATGACTGTAGTGTGTATTCCACGAATTTAAAAAAGATAGAAAACAAACTTAAAATCTCTTAGATAACAAAAAGAGTAAATAATAACAAAGCTAATGAACTTAAGGACCTTTAGTTTAGGTCTTCCTCCTAGCTTTTTTCAAGCACGGAAAATGGCGCATTACACGATCATAACCAAAGTCGGACGTTGCTTAATTTTAAAGGTATCCACCAACGACAAAGAATTTAAACAATCAATATCCTCGTCTGAGACCGACTAACTAGGCCACGATAAACAATAAATGGATAAAAACTACCCACCGTCGATGAGAATCGAACAAAAAAGTTTTCTCGATCATAATAGGGTTTTAGGAGAATGCAACTAAGGCCATATTGCTCCGTGTCTGTAAATTGCGTGTATTCTATGGTCGACTTTCTTTTTTGCTGGACGAAAAATCTGAGTTTCCGGGAGAGAAAAAAATCTTGCTATCCTCGCCTGAGCCCAACTAACTCGGCCAAGTAGTGAAAAGGACCAATAAAAATTCGTCGATGGGACTTGATCTTTTTCCGATTGTGGGAATGACAGCGAGTCTATCAACTGTGCTACCCACGAGGGCTCGATCATAAGCAACTCGTCATAAGATGTTATTGTAGGGTTTTATTGACTAAGTTGTAGAGCATTAGTGATTAAGACCATATTGCTCCGTGCATACTGTCTGTAAATTGCGTGCGTTCTGAGTTCGATTTTCTGTTTGCTGAACAAAAAACCCTAGCCTGAGACCGACTAATTCAGCCCCATTGTGAAAATGGCACATAAAAAATCCTAAATTCATCGATGAGACTCGAACACAGGTCTTTTCCACCCAGTGTGGGGAGGTCGGCGATCATACTAACTGTGGTACCCACGAGAGTCTCGTCATAAGATTGGTCATAAACAAACCCCTTAAGGCCTTGAGGGTTTGTGAAACAACACCAAACAACAGAAAACAAACATGTTTTAAAGATTGGCTTTGTTTGAATGGGCATAGCAGATTACATAATTGCGTTTGTACTAAAAGTGGTGTTGCACGTTCATATTTCCTTATATTTTATCAGATGATTAATATTTTAAACATTGCATAATCAATGTTTAAAAGATAATATAAGTTCATATATCATCAATGAATCCAGCACGTGAGTAGCTATCGGTATTTGGAGAGCGCAATCAGCAGCTACACAATACTTATTTTAAAACAAATCAATACACTTTTTGTCTCTGAACATTCCACAAAATTTCATCAAAAAGGTTTCGTTTTCTTTCCAGTGACGTCACAATAGGAAGTGTCGATATTTGTCACACTACCATTGTTGAAATTATCTATCTCTTTGTACATAACGCAACAAACTTGCCCATAAGCACGTATACACCTCTAATTGGTAAAGATAACCAGCTAAAGATGACTCTTATTTGCAGGAGTTCAGATTCGTGTTAAAATATGGCGATGTACCGTAAAAAGGCAGGGAAGTCATTTTTAGTTCAGAAACATTTTTAAATGTCTAAATTACAGAAAAATTTCGGTGAGACTCGCAAAAAAAAAAAAAAAAAAAAAAAAAAAAAAAAAAAAACAAACAGAAAGGTAATTTAAATCAACAATGAAAAAAACTTGATTTATTTATGTGCACACCTCTGAACAGTGCATTTCTGCTTCATTTCAAATGACTAACGCAAAGAAGCAGCGTCCCAAGTGGAGGAGAGGGACATGAAAGGATTCCAATCTTCAGGATGAAATGCTTATGTTCTGTTAGACACAAAACAGTTGGTATACGGTAGAAGCTGTGTTATATGAAGTTATGCCTTACACAAAAGCAACACTCCTCATGGAGGGAGATTGTTCCAGAAAACGAAAGTTGAAGGAATAAATGAAGAAGAAGAAGAAAAGTTGGTTCTGTGAGTTTAAGTTGGACAGTAAAAGGACGCTGACTAGCTGCGACACGTGTTTTGGAAGAGAGAGCGGGAATTACAGAAGCTCACTCAGAAGAACAGTGCCCAAGAAAGTATCTATAGAAAAGGCATGCAGCAAAAACAGAACGTCTATGAGACAGAGTTGGGAAACTTTGTTAGAGATCGGTTATTAACTTAACTAAGTTATCTTTTTACCCCTCTGTTGAATTACCTGGAGATCAATATTTAAGGAACTGGTAGTGGATATTCGAGAAACTGAAGATGTTTGTGTAGGGCAAGGTTTCTTAAAACTAGAAGGTGGAATGCAATGTGCTATCATCAGCAAAACTATGGATAGGACTTCCGGTCAGTAGAAGAAGGTCATTAATATACAAGAGGAAAAGATTTGGAAAAAGAATTGAACCTTGGGAAATTATCAGTATTAGCGGAGAAATTAGAACACAGAAAGCCGTCTACCATAGCGAGGTGGGAGAGACAAAACTGGATACTCAATTACAAAAAAACAGTTGGAAAACCAAAAGATGGTTAACCTCAGATGTGAGGTGTGAACCTTTTAACAGCCCTTTGTGTACTTGAATTAGGCATACACCCTTTGAATTGAAGCTATCTCAGTGATTTGGGGGGGGGTGATAGGAATAGACTGATTAACTTCAAGTTTCTCTTCGCTTAGCAACGCAGTGCGTCCATCGGGATTTATTCTCAGAATTTTGAACAAAAGTACTTCTGGACTATAAGCACATGATCAGACGGAATATGTTTTGTTTTGATGGCTTTGTCATGAGCAAACCCGTGTGAATATGTGACCTAACAACCATTGCATAAGAACTGTGTGTGTTCTCACCCTTCTCAGTGAGTTCCAAGCGTCAAAGCAACTAAGGCCATGGGGCGTCAGCATATTGTGTCTACAAATTGTGTGTATTCTGTGGTAGCTTTGCCTATTTACTGGTTGAAAAACCAGAGCTTTCGGGAGTTAAAACCTCGCCTACGACCGACTAACACAGCCATGCGAAAAAACATCGTGAAAACTGCTTGCATTGCATCATTGACAGAATTCGAAACCAGACCTTCACACCATCTCCGTCCGTTCGTCCGCATGTAACAACTCGATTCCTAGTGGATGCATTTTCATAAAATTTTTATATTTGGCTGTTTTAGAAAGTTTGGCGAGCCATTTCAAATTTAGTTAAAATCGGACCAACAGAAATCCGGCAGTTATTCTTTTTTTATCTTCACGCATATTGCAGAGTCTATCCATGTTAATTATAAACTTGACACATCAATATTAATTATATAAGAAATTAATTAATATTATATTAATAATATTTTTAATAATACGACTTCACAATATGGACGGACAGTCATGCTGAAGATAACAGGGGCACACAAACGTTCCAACCTGCCTATGAAAAGGATAGGCTTAAATACTTTTTATTATACAAACTTAAAAAAAATATATTTTTAAAATATTCTTTTCTTTTTTCAATTATTTTCTAAATTTCGGCATGCCTCATATTTAAGTGTCCAAAATTTCTCTTAGTTTCTCAAACCTCTTACTCCATTGATTGTCTTAATTTCTGGTATGAGTGTAAGACACACCGAAGTGTCGCGAAGGACGTTCGCGCCAATTCCGTGTATCACATACATAATCGAAATGTCGTAGCTACCAACTGTCTTTTCCCAAATTGAAACACCGAACAGTCATACACCGAATTGTATCACTGTCTGAATTATCTGGACTAGATGTCGAAGAAACAGGCCACTTGACAATTTGTCCAAGGATTAGAAGCCGATGAACATCCACTGCAGTTGTGCCTGCGATTGGAGAGCATATCCATGAGTTGGCCACTTCATCAATGGATAAAGTAGCCATTTTCATCTCAATAAGGCTTTCCAAATATGAGGGTGCAGCGAGCAATAAGGAGTACGTTACACCGGTATCCTAACAAAATCCAACTTGTGCAGCACTTACTACCACATCTGGAAACTGTGAAAAGGTTATTTCCATCTTGTTCGTTAGCTTTATAAACCAGAAACTTATCTTCGCACAATAGGAAAAGTTTCTGGTAAGAAGGCAGAACCGAGGACCAAATTGTCGATGCATAATATAAAGAAATCACATACCGCATAAGGAAGTCCTGATTCCAGATACCTATTAGCACTTCTTTCAGAATCTAGACCAAGGAGAAAAATTTCCTTGTAAGATGCTTGAAGTTTGATTCAAAAAGGGCAGAAATCCTTACCCAAATGGGCCTAAGTCAGTGTCTTTGGAGACTTTTGGTAACTGAGAATCCTTGAAGAAGTATTTGCATGTCGATTTTATAAACTTTTTATAAACTGAAAATGATCGGTAATTAATACAATTAAGATTTTCCTGAGGGGCGGGGGGGTAGTACAATTACTAAGTAATTCGTGTTTATAAATATACTGTATATTTAAACAGTAATGTTGAACCAACAGTCCAAGAAGAGGAGCAAAGACAAAGAGGCTGCAGTAGCTCAGTGGAATTTTTACACTGAAAAGATTCTTCTTAATTAAGATAAATAAATTTTTGTAAATATGAGGAATACGATAGCTGAGGAATTTTCCATTCAATGCTATTTCAAAACGATTGATACTGATGTAACCTCATTTCTCAATTACTCAGCTGATATCAAACTTAATCTGAAGTATACATCATCTAATCTGCTGATGATATAGAATGCTTAAGCTGGCGACATCCCCTTTTTTTCTTTTTTTTTTTTTTTATTACTGTAAGAAAGGGTTCTGTCAGACACTTAAATATAAATCTATGCTGAACGTTAGATAAAAAAAAAAATGAGAGCTCTTGAATGCACGAAGGAATTATCTTTACCAGGTAGTTCGTGTTTATAAATATACTGTATAATTACACAAATGTTGAACCAACAGTCCAAGAAGAGGAGCAAAGGCAAAGAGGCTGCAGTAGCCGAGTGGTCAAGCGCGAGGGTCCATAAGTACACGTTCCTTGAGTGATTGGAATTCAAGCCCGTGACTGCTAAATACGGTTCTGTTTCTTGTATTCTTTCTATCTTGTGAACCCCTCTGACCGTGTGATCATTCCGGAGTATAAACAGAAAATTTATTTATTTAAATGAAGCATGATAACATGTAAAGTTTAAATTAATTTTAGAAATAAAAGTGGAAAACTGGGTAGTAATACTGAAAGAAAAGGTTATGTGACCCCTAAGCTATAAATAAAATAAAATAACAAGCTATAAACAAAATTTTTTGGACGTTCGAAAACGTCCAAAAATATATAAAAATAAAATAACAAATATTACTAAAATTATAATAGCTAAGGATACATTGAATGTTACGTTATCAAGGGCTAGCACCATTCAATACATCCAAATAATAATCAGCAAAAGTTATCTGTTTCTGTTTGCTACCTGCCAGTAATAGCAGGACCTAATAATATGCCAATAGACCTGAGTTAGAAAGATGTAACAAAAAAGTAATACTTCATCAAAATTTAGGAGCATACTGGCAGAATAACAGCTAGCCCAACAGACAGCAAACTGAACAAATACAAGGGTGGCTCAATAAGTAATGCACAATTACTCAGATTCGCGGGTGCATGAGGAAGAAGGAAAAATTTATGATGTACACTTGTGTACTACCAATTACCCATTAACACACCTAGCTAATATCATTTTTCTGGTATTTTTAGTTCTGTGGATATGGATTGATAAAGTGATAGCCGTTTCTGCAGAGGGTGTGTGATGGAGTTCCCGTTCAAATCTAGTGAGTGATCAGACTGCCACATCTATCCATCGAAAACTCTTGGAAGTCTATGGAGACTAGACAATTGACCAAAGTAATGTCCAGAGGCGGCTCCAACGGTTTCAGTAAGGTGATTTCAACGTCAAGGAGAAACCAGAAGCTAGAAGACCAACGTCTATCACAAACTCATGTACCTATATATCTCATTCGAAATGAGGTACATAACCACCAGACAAGTGATGGACGCTGCAAAAATGTCAAAGAGAAGTGTTTTGACAATCATAAACAAAGAGGTATAGAAAAATCTGTTCTCGGTGGGTGCCTAAGCTGCTCACACGACGAGAGATGATAGCTGCGAGGAAAGAAATCTGTGAAGATCTTCTGGAAAGGTTTAGTGCTGGCGGTCCTGAGTACATTAAAGGGGTCGTCATGTGCGATGAAACATGGCTCTTCCAATATGATCCACAAACCCAATGAAAATCCATAAAATGGGCACACCCGACATCACATGTAAACAAAAAGCGAAAATTCTCCAAATCATGGACAAAAGTTATCGCCACCTTCCTCTGGGATCAAAATGGCATCATATTTAATGATTTTTAAAGACCCTTAATGGAACAACCATCAACAAAGAAAGATACTGTCTAATCAAGCTTTGAAAATCAAAAGACCTGAACTGAATAGGCAGGATATCAAGTTTCCTTGGGATAACAAGGCTGCACACAGCACAGATGACACTGTCAAAGATTACCCAGCTGGTGTGGAGCACAATGAGTCACCAACCCTTGCCCTGACCTCGCCCCATCATATTTGTTTTGTTTGTTTGGTAGACCGAAGGCATAAATGTGTGGTAAGGTGTTTGAGAGTGATATGGAACTCATTTCTTACATTAAACATTGGTGTAAACGGCAGCCTCCTGATCTTAACCGAAGTGCATTCAGTGCCTGCAAAGAACTGGAGAAAATGCACCAGGTGGAGAACGCCCAAGCTCGAATCCCATCAAAGGCGCGAGGAACTTTTATGAGCTTTTTTTTTTTTTTTTTTTTTTTTTCACTCCATGGCTCAGTTAGGCGGTCTCAGGAGTGGACAGCAAGATGTTCTTCCCCTTCCCGAGACTCGGGTTTTTCGTCTGGCAAAACAGTAAGATCTACCACAGAACACGCGCAATTTACGGACAAAATACACACAATTAGATTAAATGCTGCACGAGTTGCACCACATTTTCTGTGCTCTGTTAATTTTGTCGAACAGTGTACTTCTGGGTTAATACAAATCTTTTCTGAACCCCTTTTGTAGCAGTATATTTTTGAATTTTAGATATAACGTTAGATATTGTTTCTCACGATACCGAATGTTTTGTTCTATGCCATTTTCGTGAGAGCACAATCTCGCGTTGGCCTCCAAGTTTAAGGCAAACAGGATTCTTTACGTCAACAAGCGCATGTCCACGTGTTCCAGAAACCTCTCGGGAAGCATGTGATCATAATCGCATCCTCCCATGTCTTGAGTTCGAATCCTGTCAAACAACGCGGACATCGTTTATAGGCTTTTTTTCACAGCGTTTCCGAGCTTTTATCTCCCGGAATATTTGGGATTTGCCACCCGATATTGCTGAATGAGAGTCATCTCTTTAAGTGAGTTAAATTTGTTTTCTTGATGAAATAAAAACATATTTTAATTGGTTTAAAGTAAGACACTTTGCCACTTCGATATTCTTTGGTAGGTTACACAATTCTCTGATGGGTATTTCCAAATGATTCGAGTTGACAGAGCCCTCGAGGATGGTGAGAAGACCAGCAGTACCATACCAGGAAAACACTGCCCACACAAGAAACCTGACACCAGAAACATGCATAAACAGCATGACGCAACTTGGATTCATTGTTTCACGTGGCTTTCTCCGCCTTCGTATGCTTCCATCCGTAGTAAACATAATGAACGTTGGGCGTTTCCGTTGTCCTGATGACTACTTTCACTTCAATATATCACTAAAAGAGAACATATCCACTTGACTGAGACATGAGACCTAAAGAGTGCAGAGCATCTGGAGAGACACATTGTTCTTAGCCTGCGGAGTAATGCTAGTTCGTATGGTAAACTAATGTCCAGTAGTTTACCATACGTGAAATCGGGGTCCATGATTTCACGTATTGCTCTTTTTTTCAGATTTTTGCTCACATTGCGGAACAGTTGTCTGTCCTGATCGTGAATTATTTTCTTCAGGTCTACTGTGCATTGTGTTTGATTTGTACCTATCAGAAGAACGGTTCCAATCTTTGCAAAAATTGGAACCATTAGTGCTACATTTTAACCAACTGCTGAATATTTTCACGGGCATATCCAGTTTCGGCTTTCCTCATGGTCTTTCCATAAATCTATGAACAACTGGCAACAATTGCCCTTAGGAATGATCCCACCTCACAGACACGAGACAATCGTACCACTGATAAATTTGCTGCTTTTTTTCCATTATAATGAATGAATTAATAAAGGCACAGATGCTATGCAGCTCTTTATAAACAAGTTCAGGTTCATACATTAATAAAGTACTAGGCTAGAGTAAGAAGTCGATTATAAAATTGGGGATCATCTGAAACGTCGATTATCCGAACTAATCAAGGAACTGACAGAGGCACTATTAAAAAGCACAGTTTACTTTAAACCAATTAAAATTTGTTTTTATTTCATCAAGAAAACAAATTTAACTCACTTAAAGAGATGACTCTCATTCAGCAATATCGGGTGGCAAATCCCAAATATTCCGGGAGATAAAAGCTCGGAAACGCTATGAAAAAAAAAAAGCCTATAAACGATATCCGCGTTGTTGACAGGATTCGAACCCAGGGCGTGGGAGGATGCGATTATGATCACATGCTTCCCGAGAAAGGTTTCTGGAACACGTGTACATGCGCTTGTTGACGTAAAGAATTCTGTTTGCCTTAAACTGGAAGCCAACGCGAGAAATTGTGCTCTCACGAAAATGGCATAGAACAAAACATTCGGTATCGTGAGAAACAATATCTAACGTTATATCTAAAATTCAAAAATATACTGCTACAAAAGGGGTTCAGAAAAGATTTGTATTCACCCAGAAGTACACTGTTCGACAAAATTAACAGAGCACAGAAAATGTGGTGCAACTCGTGCGGCATTCGATGAAGCGGGACAAAATTTGGTATGGTTGTACACCATAGAATAATAATGAAATTAGGAGAAGCGAGAAACTTCGCACTGTAATGTGACCAGAAAGGTTACATTACAGTCTGAATGATCTCCTCCAACCATTAAACAGGCCTGACAGTGGTGACCCATGCTCGATATAAGGGTGTATATAAGATCCTGAAGTAACAAATCCCATTCTTCCACCAGCGCAGACCTTAACTCATCAAGTGACTGGGAAATGACGGCATGCACTGCGTACCGTCCCACACGTTTGATCGGATTTAAGCCTGGTGATGATGCTGATTACGGCAGTCATTGGATATCTACAGTTTCAAAATATTTATCCACCACTTGAGCTTTATGTGCAGTGGCATTGTCGTGCATGAAAAGAAAATCACCCATAAAAAGTCGCACAAAGGGATCGAGGACCTGTTCTCGGTACCTCTGGGCAGTTACGGTACCACTATAAAAAAAAGTGGAGTGCGGCAGTTGATCATTATTCCATCCCAGACGAGAACACCGCCTCCACTGTAAGTTCCTTTTCTCAATTGTTGAAGGGATGGTACCGCATTCCTCATTGTCTCCAGATGAAATAACGTCTAGAATCTGTTTGTAGGCTAAAACGGGACTCAGAGAACAGATTTTGGTGTGGATGTGTAGAAAGTGCCGTACAGCCCTCACGAAGCTGTATAGCTAACACACACACACACACACACACACACACACACACACACACACACACACACACACACACACACACACACACACACGGTGCAAACGTGGATAATTTTTCATAAGCGCCATTTTTATATAAACGCAGAGATATCACGCTAGAATGCTCAACAAATTTTCCTCATTCTGTTTACAGAATGAAATTTGTTAAGTCTTACAACTGCTGTGCAACGTTAAGTAATTAACGTCGTATCTCATGAACACAAAATATCCTTCTTGTGGAGTTTTGAAATGCTGACATACATCTGAGTTGCAAAATATATACTCCGTTACCTTGTTATTCTAACATCTCACTTGCAATCTTCATATACTATATGAAGGGAACAGAAAATTGGCGTAAATTTAGTTTTATACTGTCCCTTTTAATATAATTCATTGTCTTTTCTCTCATATTGCTTCCTATTTTGGAGGAAATAGATTTAAAAAAAAAACAAAAACAAAAAAAAAAGTCACCGTCCACACATGATCACGTAATTTCCATGATACTACTTTAATATATGCTCAGTTATCACTGAATTATGACCACTACCTAATACCGTGTTAGGTCACCATTTTCACGGATCACAGCTGCAATTCGTCTAGTCATTGACTCCACTAAATGCCTGAAGACGTCTGAAGGAATCTGGACCCATGCTGCCTTCAAGGCTGTTCACAGCGTTGGAATAGATGACGGTTGCGTGTCCATACGTATCATTCCCGTTTCAAAAGCTTCCACGGGAGTTGAAATGGATTGAAGTCAGACGAATTTGGAGGCCGATTAAGATGGGTGATACCTTCACTGTGTTCTTGAATCATTCGTGCACAGTGCGAGCCCGATGACAAGTCGCATTATCGTCTTGGAAGATCCCGTTTCTGTCCGGGAAAAAATGCACTATGGCAGTGTGCACATTATCTCCTGCAGCTGCCGGTAGACATGTATAGTATCTTATGCAGGGTGGCTCCCAAACGCTAGTTCAACTCCGCCATGGTACACTGTGATGATACAAAAACTCTGCAGAAAGGCCAGAAATTTATGCACGTTATGTTGTTCGGTTATTTCTGGTCACTTTGCTGCCAGGAAGGCATGTCCTGGTACCCATCTACGCCACGAGGAGGCAGCCCACACCTGAGCACGAATCGCAGCAAACTTTTAATGTCCAAACCATTCAAAAAATAATAATAATAATAATGAAAATGAAAATAAAAGATAAAGAACTACCAACAAATCCTGCGCCAGTGCAAGACTGGTGCCAGCAAAGACAAACATAGAGAAAAGAATAGCAGAAAGAGCAGGAAGAAGAATAAAAAGTAAGCACCTGATAAACAGACAAAAAAGGAAAAAGAAACAAGAAATAAAAAGAAACTGAGGGAAGAGATGGAGATTCCACATAGGAAGACCAGCAGGAGATAAAAGACAGGAAACAATGCTCGTTCAGCATTCTACGTGTAAGATTAGAAACTGTCGAAGTCAAAGGTGGTGAATATGGTTACTAGAACTAAAGACGGTGGTACTGATGATGGCGGTGGTATGACGAATGGATACGACAGAGGTGATGGCCTGAACTGAAAGCGGGGCCTTCAGTCCAGGCCATCATCACTACAAGTGCACACCAAGCTGATAAAAATTCCCCCCTCCCAAAAGGGTTGTCACAATTCAGTGAGCACTAAGTGTATATAACCTGAATTTCTAGAAAAATTAATAAATAAATAAATAAAATAAGACTAATCCGATTTGGGTGAGACGCTTAGCCTCAAACTCGTTGATACCGCATTCTGCAACGACAAAACTCGCTAAAAGGCTTTCAGAAGCGATTCGTATATCAACCAAAAGGCTTCTGAACGTTCTCACTCCTTCGTTGATTCAAATCAAGAAAGTTGTGTTTTAGGAGCATTACAAACTTAGGCTAGTTGCGTTTTAGGCCATATTGCGCTGCATATAATATATCTGTAAATTGCATGAGTTCCATGGTCGATTTGCTGTTTGCTGGAAGAAAACCCGAGTTTCCAGAAGGGGGGGAAAAAACATGCCACCCTTGCCTGAGACTACTTCAGCCATGTTGTGAAAAATACCCATTAAAGACTCCTTGAATCATTGACGTGATGGGATTTGAAACCGGGGCTTTTCCATCCAGTGTGAGAAGTTCGGAGATTCTACAGACTGTGCTATCCACGAGAGCAACCAAGAATTTGTGCAACACGACCTTCAGTTGCAAAATGGAATAATTACAAAAATAGACAGCGATTAAGCTGTAAAGACGAAGCCTGTAATTAAAATTTTGTAACAAGTCAGAAAATTACAGGTAGAAGCATATTTTCTTTCATTCGTAACACAGGGGAGGGGGGTTCCCGCTATGTGAAGAAGTGCCAATGAGCATTTAAACGTGTCAGGACATTATGGCTGTGCCACCTCATTTATTTTCTTTCTAAATCCAGGAAAATAATTAATGTTCTATCAGCAAGCTATACTCTAGTGTGACATCTTCGTCCAGTAACAAAAAAAAAACATTTATAACCACAATAAAACACTGAACTTGTTTAATACTACAAAGTATGCTACAACCGTTCAACTCATATTAAAAACGTATCCTCTTCATAAGGTTGCTAATATGCTTGAATTTGTCTTGGTTCCAGGATCGTGCAATGGTATCGTAGACCCGTGGTATGGTTCATTTTGGGGCTTCTTTCTTTTATTATAGCTATACTTCACTGCTCTACAAATTTAACAGAATATATATTTTTTTCATGAATATTTTATTGTGAAGTCTTGCCGAAGACGAATCGATCTACCACCTTACTCACCCGCGCATTATGCAAATTATAAAAACACGGGTTGCGACCACATCACTTCATTCTCGTTTTTTTTTGGATTGCTCAGCGGGATAGCCACATCTCCAGTACTCAGGATGGCATGTCATCGTCGTTTAGATGATTCTTTGAGATGGCAAGCCGACTGGATGACTTGAAGCCGAGCAGTCACAAGAGGAGGTGGCACGTGAACTTCTGTGTCACGCAGTTTCGGCTCTTCACTATGAAAGCAGTTTCAGGAGACAGGAACCATTACAAGAACAGCTGGCCAAGGTCGCCCAAGAGCTATGTCAACCAGAAGAGACGGCTATCCTTCTAATACCAAGACGGAACCCTACGATGTCCTGTTATGAACTGTCTCTAGCGGTTGCTGTGGCCACAGACAAAAACATTTCCAACAGGACATTTCCTATGATAAGAAAGCTCAATTCAAGTGGACTCTACTCAAAGAAGTGGTCTGTATCTCATTAACCATCGCAGAGCTTGTCGACACTGGTGCATTAACATGTGACTTACAGCCCTGACAAATGGGATACTGTTCTGCTCTCTGATGATTCCCGTTTTAGCCTACAAACAGAATTTCATCTGGAGACACGAGGAATGCGACACCATCCTCCAACATCACAGAAAGGGACACTTACTGTGGAGGCGGAATAATTATCAACCGCGCATCCCTCAATGTGTTTAATAGGGGCACTGTAACTGCGGAGAGGTACCGAGAACAGATCCTCGAAACCTATGTGCGACTTTTTAGAGGTACGGTTGGGCCAGATTTTCTTTTCATGCACGAGAGCGCCAACGCATATAGAGCTCAAGTGGAGGAGGAATATCTTTTAACCGAAGATATCCAACGACTGTCGTAGGCAGCACCATCACCTGGCTTAAATCCGATCAAACGTGTAGGACGCCCCTGGGGGTCGCATTGCACGCCAACTCCTCCGTCACTCCATGAGCTAAGGTCTGCGCTGGTGAAGAATAGGATTTGTTGCCACAGAATCTTATATACACCCTTATATCGAGCATGGTTCACCGTTTCCAGGATTGTTTAGCCGTCAGAGGGGATCATACGCAGTTACTGACATGTGATCATATTTTAGAGCATCTTGTATTGACTTCTGCAATGTGACCTTTTGGAAATTCTATAAATGTCAATTATACCTGTGAGGTTTCTCGCTGTCTTATCTAGTGGCGTAAATAGGGTGAGGCAGGTGGGGCACGTGGCCTGGTCGCCAAATTTGAGGAACGCCTTTTTATGGTTAAAAAATGAAAAAATTCCAAAAGAACAGTTTTCAAGGGACGCCATCAACCCTAGTTACGCCTCTAGCCTTCTCATATTATCGTTATTCTATGGTACACCACCATACCAAATTTTCTCCCACTTCATCGCAAACTACACAAACAACACCACGTTTTCTACGTGTTTTCTGTTAATTTTGTCGAGCAGTGTATGAATACGGTATGTATGTTACTAAATTTGAATTTTTGTTACATTTGAGTTTTTTTTTCTTAATTTTGTGGATTATCTAGGATTTCGATTATCAGCAGATTTTTTTCCTAACCAACCCGAATAATCGGAAGTCTATTGTATTATGATAATATTAATCTTGCGGTTTTCTAGCCTTAATTTTCTTCTTTCCATAATGGTCCACGAGTAAAGATGAAGACCTATTTTTCTTTATTTATTTTACGTTTCAAAATAGCTACGGATGTTACCTCGCTTATGTAATTAACAAATCACGTGAACGTTAACCTTGTTTTACTTTGCATTAAGATAAAAGAAAAAGAGAGAAGATAATAAAAGAAAAAGAGAGAAGGGGGGAACTCATACAATAAACTAACGATTCATCTAGCACTCATAAATATTTCGCCAAAATAGGAGACATTCTTATGTGTTTCAAAAACATGCGTCTCATGATGACCCTAATTAAATCCGCTGAATCGTGAAGTTCCGTCAATCCTGGTCACGGCCAAATGCATTCGTTAAGTGCACTACAGCTGGTTTTATTATGAATTCAGTACCTCTCAAGACACGAGGTAGCAGGTAGACCCACTTTTTTTGATTTTTGAAATACTACAAAGAAGGACACATGAAGAAAATGATGTTTCGTAGTGTGAACCGACTTGATGTTTCTAAATTTAGCAGTGAAGCAACTCCATTAATATTTAAGCAGGGTAGCTGACTGGTTTTATTCATTTATAGATATTCACCGAATTACAATGTTAATTGATTTTCGGAACTTCCTAAAGAACCTTCATCTACACTGAAAAAATCCCAAACGACGATTGCCATGTTCCGGAAATAAACCAAACGAAAATTAAACAGGAAACAAACCAAACGACTATTAACAGGAAACAAATCAAACGACTTTAACGTGCATCTTTTGCAGAATATAGCTTCGAAAGTACATGTTTAGCAACGTTGAATACTAATGCGCATAAAAGATATTCCATGGTTAATTTTTATGCATTATAATAATATTAAAAACTTTATTATACTTACAGATTTTGGCACATTATGCAAATTGTAAAACTCTCAACACCGACAACGTACAGATTTATTAACTTTATTTCACTTTTATTTATTTATGTAATTTATATTCAACCCGGGGGCTCGCATCTGGTGAGTATGGGCTTGGCACACCCAGGATCATCATCATTAGCATATGGTGCAAGGAAGCCTGAGGCTTTTGCTGCACCAGCCAAAAAAAAAAAAAAAAAAAAAAAAAAAATTGTGAGTTATCCAGAGAGAGAGAGAGAGAGAGAGAGAGAGAGAGAGAGAGAAATCACCAAGAAAGAGAAGAATGATGATATCCAGCTTAGGATCCTAGGTGTGCCAAACCCATACTCACCAGATGTGAACCCCCTGGGGTTATGAGCTGGATATCATATTTTTTTCTATTTATTGGTGATTCCCCTCCTCTCTCTCTCTCTCTCTCTCTCTCTCAGGATAACAAATTTTTTTTTTTGGCTGGTGCAGCAAAGTCTCAGGCTTCCTTGCACCATATGACTGCTAATAATACAATTTTCTGTTTATACTCCGGCACGACAACCAAGTCAGTAGAGTTTACAATAAATCGTCAGTACAAATATTTATCGTATTTAGTAGTCACGGGCTTGAACCCCGGTCCACGCACTCTCACTCCTGACCACTGGGCTACGTCAAGCCTAATACATGTAATAATAATACATACAGGTATCCACCCCAAACGTGGGTCTGAAATAAAGCGGTTTCATAATCATTTTGTTTTGTTTTAACCACACAAAGTTCACTCCAGTCTCCTTAAACAAAAGTTATTAAATTGTGTGTTATTTGTAGATTTACTGTTTGCTGGATGAAAAACCTAAGTTTCAGGAGGAAGGGGAAAGAAAAAAAACTTATGCTATCCTCGCCTGAGATTGACTAACTCAACCAGGTTGTGAAAAAGACCTAGAAAAATTCCTAACGTCATCGACGGGAATCGAACTCATGTCGTTTCCACCAGGTGTGTGGACGGTGGTGATAATACCAACTGTGCTACCCAAGGGTGAGGCGTATCTAGTGGGCGATAAGGGGGTGTGTGTTAAGCGAATAAGGATACGAGACGTCAGTGTCTGTAACTGCTGTACCGCTGTACCGTATATCGTGTCTGTTGTTGTAAAGGGGTTTTAGGAGTATCAGCGACCAAGGCCATATTGCACCATGTTATACTGTCTAAATTGCGTGTTCTGTGGTCAATTTTCTGTTTGCTGGACAAAAACCATGCTACTCTTGCCTAAGATAGACTAACTCAGCCATGTTGTGAAAAAGACCCATTAAAATTCCTCATGTCATCGACGGAACTCGAACTCAGGTCTTCTCCACTCGGTGTGGAGAGGCCGGCGATTCTACCAACTATGCTACCCAAAAGTTGCATAACGTTTGAAATTGCTGGTATTCTTTCGTCGCTTTGCTGGAGAAAAAACAACAGCCATTACCTAAGACCAACTAACTCAGGTACGTTATGGAAAGAAAAGAAATGAAAGTTCATGAAAATTATTCGCGTTACTGAAGGGAGTTGAACTCAAACCTTTTTCACTCGTTGTGGGAGGGAGGTGATTACAAATAGTGTGCTACTCGCAAGCGCCTGGCGGGCAATGTTGGTGGAATTTGGTAGTCCATAGACTCTGTGCACTTGAGAGGACCTAAAAATCAGGCCGTGGGAGAACTGTACGACAGTATTATTGTACCGGGTTTCCCCACCGCCCTTCGGCACTATAGTGCAATCGTGATATTGCACTTCAGTAAATTCGTCTCGCCAGTGCAGAGGTACGGGTTTTGTTTACATTCTGCACTCTCAATGATTGATCGGAACTGCATGCAAATCAGGCGGATGAGTTGCAGTTGTGCTGATTTATACAAATGATTAAAATACGGGACCAATCGGGAGGAAGCTTCGGTTCATATAAATACGAACGTGGAGATCGCGGAGTTCAAAGCAAAGCGAGTGTGCCCTGCGGGAATCGACTTCAGAGGGCAAGGAAATTGTAGAAAATGCCAAGGTGCGTGTGTGTGTTATGGATATTTAGTGGAACATAAGCTGCAGTGGCTATAGTGAGACTATTCATGGTAATATGCTATAAAATAACTAAGTATAACCACTTTATTTTTATTACAGACACTTGTTCAGAATTGATGATACATTCCAATTTGTTTCCGATAACGGAAAAATTCATTGTTTTCCTCTTCGCCAATAACACGCTGGGTGTCATAGGTTCGAGAAGATTTTTAGTCAGAGAAAGCAGGACTAATGTTCTGTCCTGTTCCTAGTGAGGGAAGTCCATCAAAGTCACGTTCCATATCGATATCAGCAACTCAGCGACTTCCACAGAAGGTGTATTATATTATCGGCCTTCGAGAGGTTCGATGGTTGTGAGAAGGTACGACAATTCGTCGAATAGGTAGTGGAGGACTACCGAACTGGAGGATCTCTTCTCCATCGACTGGTTTACACCGCACCTACAGCCACGCTGGCTACCATCCAACGAACTGCGACATCATATGGCTCTCACCCCATCACCCATCGAACCACTGCAGCCTGACTGGCAGAAACAGACCACTATGCATGCCCCCATTGTGTTACTCCTGGTGTTGGACACAGTCAACATCTAGAATGGGCCACCTGAAATACAAAATGGTGTCAAGTGGTCCAGCGATGAACCCCCTTCTGCCTGGGATTCGATGATTGCCAGTTAAATGATGCAAGTTAAACATCAAAGCAACTAAGGCTATGAAGCATCATTATGTGTCTACAAATTGTGTGTATAATGTGGTCGATTTCCTGTTTGTTGGACAAAAGAGCCGAGTTTCATGGAGATGGATCCATGCAGCCTTCACTTGAGAGCGGTTAACTCACCACATTGTTAAAAAAAAAAGCCCTTAAATTCTTTGCGTCATTGACGGAATTCGAACTTGCACGTTTTTCACAGGGCGTTGGGAGAACGATGAAATACGAACTATGCTACCCGCTTGGGCTGATGTTCTTTCTATTCGAGAGAATGGTTGCATGTTGACACATCAATAACATTTTTTGTAAGAGGAGCTACGACACCTGACCCAAAAAATCTACTATGGCGGATGTTATTCAAAGATGGAAGACCACAGCCAATACCTCAACGAAAGGGATGTCCGGAAGGCCTCACAAACTCATGGAAGATATTCGAAGAACCATAAAGACGATAGTTCGCGCCCCATTCATATGGTCTGTGGAAAATATCATGGAAAGATACAAGAGGCTAGAGATATAGCAGTCGGTACACAACCAGCTATACAGAGCTCATAGACTTTGATTCGGCGCCTCCGTAGCCAGGTGGGAAGGAGCAGCGGTGCGTAGCACACGCTTCTTGATTAGACCGGGGTTCGAGCCCGTCACCACCAAAAACGGAGGATGCGTAAAGGTCAGGGAATGACCACCGCATATCCCGCAGCAATATGGCCTTAGTTGCTAATGCTCCTAAAAACCAAATAACAAACAGACTTTGATTCAAATGTATGAAAGCTGCACATAAACACAGTCTGAATATTGCAGTCATGAATACAAAAACGGCGCTTAGAACGGTGTCCTTCCCGAAATTCATGGACCCTAGAACAGTGGCAAAAGGTGCTATGGAGTAATAAATCTCACTTCTGATGAATAAATTTCACAATTCTGTACGGGATAGTTGTGGCCACCTCCTCGCGGTATAGAGGGGGATCTGTACAGACTTTACAGGTGATAGCATTGCTGGTGGCAAAAGGGCCAGAAACAACACGCACACTATATAAACATAACATTATCACGTTTCTGACCGCTTTACAGAAGTCTGCAACATCACAGTGTACCACGACGAAGTTGAACTAACGTTCTGGTAAAAAAAAAAAAAAAAAGTAAAGTGCAGCCATTATCAACCCACTGCAGGATGGAAGCCTCCTCAACAATTCATGTTGAGGGAAATGGACCATAATCTACCACGCTGGTCCAGTGCGAGTTGGCAGATCGACCGTATTCAGCAGTCAGGGGCTTGAACCCGGTCTACTCAAAGAGCGTGTGCTACTGCACTCCCGCTCCTGCCCACTCGGCTACGGAGGCCGTCAAGGTTCTGGTATCGCCCTACATAAGCCACTAAAATGGCTCGTTCCGATAAATGTGTTTGGCTGCGAAGATTGCCCAGACAGCACTTCCTGTGGGGGTTTACTACATCGACCATGAAATTCGGTAGAAGCATTCTGATAGATGGGGAATTCCATTCCTCCGGAAGTTGGTAAAAAGTGTGCCCAAAGAGGAAAGGGAAGGTTGACGATGTCATACAGACCAAAGACAGACCTATTTATTTATTTTGTTAAATTAAAAATTTTGACTGCTAAATACGGTTAACGATGATATTCTTGGTTTATTGCAAACTCCTTGGACCTGGTTGTCCTGCTGGAGCATACACAAAACTTTTTTTTTTTATTATTTTTTTTTTTTACGGTATATGTTTCATTTGAACAACCGTTACAGAGGTTGTTTAAGTAAACAGCACTACATTTCATGCCTAACTAAAAAAGCATGCAAACACACCTTCTGAAGTGAAGTCATCAATATCAAAAAGTTCCACGTCTTCCTCTGCGTCCCAATCAGAAGCCTATGAAGGAGAGGAAACATGGTTATCTAAATGTACGTAAAAAAAAAACAAGAACAACTAATTAGAACCAACATCTGGTAATAAAAGTTAAGTGTGCTAAATAAGAAACTTTGGAGTTAAGTTCTTATCAATTTCCTCATTTGAAACATCAATGGAGTTTACTTCGTTTGCTTTTGCTGTGCTCTCAAAATTATCAAGTTTGAATACAGTTATTGTTTCTTATGTTGTTGTTGGGTTTTAGGAGCATTAGAGATAAGGCCATATTGCTCAGTATATATTGTCTGTAAACTGGTTGTATTCTAAGGTCCATTTTCTGTATGTTGGACGAAAAACCCGAGTTTCCGGAAGAAAAAAACCATGCTACCCTCGCCTGAGATCGACTAACAGAGCCATGTTGTGAAAAATATCCATAAAAAAATTCCTCTCGTCATCGACGGGACTCTAACCCAGGTCTTTTCCACCCAGTCTGAGCAGGACATTACCACGTTTCTGTTTGAAGTGGGAGATTCGACTTCATTTTGCTAAGCGCCATTTGAATTAGTGTCATTTGCACTTTCGAGGTGCATTAAGGAATAGTTACCATCTACAATGATTTCCACAAAATTTTGTTTTAATCTTAAAAAAAAAAAAAAACGCCGGACCTTTTTTTGGTTACCTGATACAATCACTGTTAGATTTTTTTTTTTTTTTGGTGCATATACTTTTAGAAGCCATAAAAATAATGTCGCACGAGCCTTGGACCAACAGTAATGGTGTTGTTCTGGCATCCACCACAGGGTCGGACCAAGGTTTCTGCGCCCCTAGAAGAAAGATTTTTCGGCTCCCCTTTACTAAGCATATACATATATATATATTTTTTTTCACGATTTGTAAAATTAGACGCCCCTTAAAGAATGGCGCCCAGGGCAAGGGCCCTGCTAGCTCTTACCTAGCATTGTCGCTGTTGTGGGTATTATTGCATCAGGCAATCATGTATCCAATCACTGCCCGCAATAAAGATATTAATACCTTAATCTTGCACTGATCCACCATGATCTTGGGGACCTGGCAGAACCACAAAATTTGTAAATTTTACAAATCATTGTAAATTTTGCCTTGATTACAACAATATCTACATAATTAATACTAACTGCTCATTATTGGAACAGTGTCCTAGAATGTAAGTGCACAAAATAAACATTCCCAAAGATAATCAAAGCAGTTCAATGATAAAACTAGACAAGTACAAGCTTAGTTTCAAGGAATAAGCCATTATCATGCTGATGAAATACAACTTACATCTGCTGACATCCAGCAGGGTGCAATATATGCGCTCCAGCGCAGCAGATGGAAAAGACCTGAGTCCCATCACTGACGGCAGAAATTTATGAGCTTTTTCGCAATGTGGATGAGTTAGCCGTTTCAGATGATGGGCATGATTTTTTTTCTTCCGGAAACTTCGGTTTTTCGTCCAAGGGCAAATTGACCACACAACACGCAATTTACAGACATTAATATATACGGCGCAATATGGTCTAGGTAGCTGATGTTCCTTAAAACCTCTAAAACCCTCTTGGCTGGGTGTGGTCATTGGGTAATGTGCATGGGTACAAATTCGCACATTCAGAGATCAAACCCACACGATGCCGCAAAAGTGCATAGTCCATTATTAACTGCTATGCTGTTATGTTGGTTACAATAGACTGCTTATAATGAAGTTGGATACTCTTCTGGCCTCGATTATACAAAGTACAAATTTGTATAAAGGGCATTTATTTACGATTACAGCAGTATATGTAATTGTCGAATATGTCAATATATAGAAAGAAGCATCAGGGTACCTCTTCCTCCCCCTTTGCACTTGAAATGAAAATATTATGAAACGGAACTCTTTTAATAAAATATGTGATTTTGAATAATCATGTACGTAGAAGTAGCGATACATATGAAATATAGAAGATCCTTACAGAGTTGTGGCCCGTTCCAAGCCCTATTACTGGAAGCACAATAAAGTAGGCAGCATTTTCTGGATGTTCATTATGGGTGGACTTTCTCTTTGGAGTTCGTTGGCATTATATGAAGCTTGTCAGCCGAATTTTCCATAAGAAAGTAATAATCCTTATAAGCAGAGCTGTTGACATCTGGAGCCCCAGTATGATTTTACAGAAGACTTTTAGGATGGTACAACTATCCTCTTCAAGATTCACTGATTCATATTCCTCAATTTTCTTAGCCTTGTCGTTTCACAGCATCAACAGTGATAACTCTGAAAAGCTCAAATGGTCTGTGAATCTCGCATGCACACCAACAAAATACTTATCAGTGTTTTCTTCGCGACTCTTCTGGCCTGACACAGCAGGAATGATTGCCAGGTTCAGTTGCAACTGGCAGTCATTCCTGTTAGCAACTAAAAGCGCTTTACTGAAACCTCTTTCAATTTTTCTCATCGGTTACAATGGGCGCAGATGGATAGTATTGGAAATTCACTTAGAACATTTTGTACCACCAATAATGTGCATTTTCAAATTAACGACAACACATCGAATTGTGCCCTCGCGGGTAGCACTGTTCGTAGAATTGCCATCCCACCCACACTAGGTGGAAAAGATCTGAGTTCGAGTCCCGTTGATGACGTGAAGAATTTTTATGGACCCTTTTCACAACGTGGCCGAGTTGATCGGTCCAGGCGAGGGTAGCATGGCTTTTTTCTCCCGGAAACTCAGAATTTTCTTCCAGAAAACTAACAGAAGATCGACCACAGAACATAGGCAATTTACAGACAGTATATACGGAGCAATATAGCCTTAGTCGCTAATGTTCCCAAAGCCCTGCTACAACAACAACATCGAACTGCTGGACACGGGGAACATCACATCTACATGTCACCAATGAAAATTCACCGCAACCTTCATATGCTACTGTGTTCCCCATTATTGTGATGTGGGTTCTCTACCATGTTCATTATAGGTGAGGACGCTAGCAATGGTTTGCCAAGCTGGTAACACCAACAAAAACCCCCATCCATATGGGGCCTGAAATAAAAAAAAATAATAAAAAAATGATGAGGAGACAGAAATAAGGTAGGTGCGTTAAGCGCCAAAGCGATTGTTGGTGTATAGTTTTAGGAGCATCAGCGACTTAAAGCCATATTGTTCCGTGTATACCGTCTATAAATTGTGTGCATTCTGTGGTCACTTAGTCGCTAATACTCCTAAAACCCAATAGCAACAACACACACGAAAAAAAAAAAAAAAAAAAACATAAAAGATAGCATAACAAGGCATGATGGCAACATTCCAAAGAAATATTACAAGCTTCTATTGACAAAGTGAAGGACGCAGCGACAACTGAAAATTACTCCGGACAGCTTGAGGAACTTTAAGACATCTGTACTATTTGCCATCATGCCTTGTTGAATCAAGTAAACCATCTAGAAAACTCTGATTGTTTTAAATGCTGAGGTAGCTAAGGCATACTGTCTGTAAATTGTGGACGTTCTCTGATTGGTCCGCTGGATGAAAAACCACTCTTTGTTCCAACGTTTGTTGGGATAAAGAAATAATAATTCCACTGTATAAAGAAATGATAATGCCACATCTCGAACACTATATACAGATTTGAAATCCCTTATTTCAGGATCTCCTGCAAAACATGTAACAAAGAGAAAGGTTAGTTTTTGATATGCAGGCATTTCCACATAGAAACACTTTCGCGTGTTGCAAAGTCTCTAGACTAGACTACAGCTGTATGGTGAATTAAGGAATTTAAGACTTTGAAAACTTAATCGGAATTGATAATTTGAGTGCAATAAATAATGTGGATTGTGGATTTTTTTTTACCTTTTGCAGATGACACAAACCAGGGGAATGAGCTTTATTAATAGTGGCTAAATGACGTAAGAAAGCGCGCTTGTACAGCATTCACTAGCAAAATTTTAAAAAAATAAATAAAACACTCCTTAATTTGCCCATCTCTTCTTAACAATTTTTCCAATTCTTCATTAAATTTATCTGCACTATCCACTTTCACTACAGCAAGTGGAGGTTTATTCCAATGACAAATTACTCTGGCTGAAAGAAAATATTTACAACATCTATCCTATAACCGCCCTTTGCCGATTTAAATTTATGACAAGGGGACATAATTGAGTAAGGATAGTTGAAAGCTAGATAAATTTATTTGGAACAATGCATAAGTTAAATCCCAATTCAACTTCAAGCAGAAATACAAATGAATATGAATGTACAATAACCAATAATATGCGACCTAGTGGATAGCATAGTTTGTATAATCACCGTCCTCTCCCCATACCAGGTGGGAAAAAGACAACAGTTGGAATCTCGTCAATGATGCAGGAATTATTATGAGCCTTTTTAACAACGTGACTGAGTTAGTCGGTCTCAGGTTGGTTGGGTTTTATTGGAGCATTAGCAACTAGGGCTATAATGCGCCAAAACCTGTCGGTCTCAGGCGAGAGCAGCATAGTTTTTCTCCCGAAAACTTAGGTTTTTCTTCCAGCAAACAAACCAAACACGCACAATTTACAGACATATAAAGATACGTTGCAACATGGTCTAAGTTGCTAATGCGCCTTCAAAACCAACCAATAATACAGCATTTAACATGTAATATATATGAATAATAACGTAAATAGTGAGGAAAAATATTTCAAAAAAAAAAAAAATTCTCTTTTAGCCACAAGGATAATTAACTGTTGGAATAAGTTCCCAATTTTGTAAAACTAGAGCTTATATTAACTTAAGAAAGTGTTGAATAGATACCAAGAAGGAAGAAGGTGGCTACATCTGGTAGACTTTAAAAGGGGTTGGATCATTAAGTTGTCAGGAGCTGGATTGTCAACAGAGCAAATCGCCGGAGTTTTGAATCATGATGCCCAAATATGATTGGACGCTGTTAGAAATGGGTAGAGAAGGTTATTAGAACACATCACCAGACTGGGGCCATTAAAAAAAACATCACAACAGGAGGATCAACTATCAACAGGAAACATTTGTCGCAATCTGACAGAATTACATCATAACGCCAACTCTGTCTGCATCTATGGAGCTATATTGTCGCTGTCGGTTGCTTCGTCTGCCTCTGATGCCATTCCATCATCAGCATTTGCAGTGGCGTAGGGAGCGAGCTGCTTTGCATCGAAAATGGTATGGTGTTATCTTTAGTGACGAATCACGTTTCTGCTTGGAATACAATGATTGTCGAATGCAAGTATGGAGGCATGCTGATGACAAAGGTAATCCTTCCTGCATCAGGAAGTGGCATACCAGGGCAACACCTGTAATCATAATGGGGAGCCATTAGTTACAACTGTCGTTCACCTCTGATCGTTATTGATAGCAAGACATTACGTTGAGATTACCCTAAGACGAAAGTGTCTGCCCTATCTATCCCCCATCCCATTGGTATCTTCCAGCAGGGCAATACCTGTCCACATATGGCTCTCATGTCCCACATTGCTAATGTAGTCTACGTATATATCTTAAGAAAGGTGGCACCTGAACTCAAGTTCAACCCCGACGCGTAATTGTTGCTACAAAAACTCTGTAAAAATGCCAACGTATATATTGTGAGAGGTTTGCATAGTATCAGGTAATCTTGTATATGTTATTTCTGGCCATTTAATAGGTAGAAGCGTCACTAGGAAAGCTTCTTCCTGATACCTCTCCCTGTCACGAGAAGGCAACACGCTACAAGGACTGCCTAAACCAGGTTTAAATTATAGAAAAATCCCACGTCCACACGGGAAGCAAAGCAAGAACCCTGAAGATGCTAGCAATGCTGTGCAAGCTGGTGACACCAACAAAAACCCCACTCCATATCCGATTCGAAATAAAATTAAAAAAAATAAAATAAAAAAAACGGAAACAGAAATAAGATAGGAGCATTAAGCGCCAAAGTGATTAAGGAAGAGTTGAAAGTAAAAAGAATGAAACTGGAGGAGTCCCGCACTGAGGACTCTTGTTGTGTCATGCTGCATTGAGGAAAATATAGTATAGGGCCACGAGGCAGCAGTAAGATCAGTCAAAACATCAACCCTAGATCCACGTGTTAAATTATTAAGGCAGCTGCTGTTATTGTTGTCGTCGTTGAGTTTTTTAGGAGCATCAGCGACTAAGGTCATGTTGCTCCGTGCATAAGGTCTGTAAATTGCGTGTGCTGGATGAAAAACCCAACCTTCCGGGAGAAAAATCCATGCTACCTTCGCCTGAGACCAACTAACTCAGCCACGTTGTGAAAAAAACCATTAAAATTTCGTCATCGACGGGATTCGAACTCAGATCTTTTCCACCTAGTGTGGGGAGGACACCGATCTTACCAAGTGTGCTACTCACGAGAGCAAGGCAGCTGCATATAAGTACAATAAAATAAACAAATCTGCAGCCACTGTCAATCCACTACAGGATAGAGGCCTCCTCAACAATTCATGCTGAGGGAACGAATCATAATCTGCCACGCCGATCCAGTGCGGTTGGCATATCGATTATATTTAGCAGTCAGGGCCAGGAGCCAGAATTATCTTTTGGTTTGCGAACGGCTTCAAACCTGCTGCCCTGGGAATGCTTTCTGCCAACTTCGATAGGTTTTGTTGGCAGGAATCTGCCTGTGTTACTCTAGCAAAGCAGCTGCCAGAGTCAGTTTGGAGAAAGGCCATTTTGATCTACACAAAAAGCATGTGCTACTGCACTTCTGCTCATCACCACGCAGCTGCGAATATCACTGCGTTATTAGCAATGTTTAGAGTGGTATTGTCAGGGACGAGAGTGGAAGCCAGGTGGATTAGCCAACCTAGCCCGAAAATAATGAAGGGGAGTTGTATCTTGAAAATATTTAATAAAGAGGGATGGAAGTAAAAGGCAGAAAGTGAAGTTGTTTACCATGGGAATTGTGCTGGCAGTAATACAGAAACAAGTCCTATGAGTATCAGTGCATCATCCCACATCAAACATAAAGGGTCATAATAATGGACAATGATATCGAAAAGCTATATTGCTTGGCTCGGAACTGACCCTCAATTACATTAAACACTTGTAGAATGAACTCGAGCGCTGGGTTAGGCCATGATCAAAACAGCCTCCTTCCAAACCGCACGCAGCTGCGAATATCACTGCGTTATTAGCAATGTTTAGAGTGGTATTGTCAGGGACGAGAGTGGAAGCCAGGTGGATTAGCCAACCTAGCCCGAAAATAATGAAGGGGAGTTGTATCTTGAAAATATTTAATAAAGAGGGATGGAAGTAAAAGGCAGAAAGTGAAGTTGTTTACCATGGGAATTGTGCTGGCAGTAATACAGAAACAAGTCCTATGAGTATCAGTGCATCATCCCACATCAAACATAAAGGGTCATAATAATGGACAATGATATCGAAAAGCTATATTGCTTGGCTCGGAACTGACCCTCAATTACATTAAACACTTGTAGAATGAACTCGAGCGCTGGGTTAGGCCATGATCAAAACAGCCTCCTTCCAAACCGACTCTGGCAGTTGCTTTGCTAGAGGAACACAGGCAGATTCCTGCCAACAAAACCTATAGATGTTGGCAGAAAGTATTCCCAGGGCAGCAGGTTTGAAGCCGTTCACAGACCAAAAGTTAGCCCTGCGATGAATTAAAAGCTGCTTTTGTGACTGTCCTCTGTATCGGAATACTTTTGGCCATACAGTGTATACTGCAGCTGCAAACCAACGGGAATTGAATTACTGAAAACAGTTGTAGTATGCCTTAACACCGTTCTCATTTCACTTTATTATCAAAAAATACCAATTAACTTAAACAGCATTTAAAAATTAGCTTTTACACAGAATTTTTTTTTTTTTTTTTTTTTTTTTTTGGCTGGTGCAGCATAAACCTCAGGCTTCCTTGCACCATACGGCTAATAATAATAATACGATTTAACGGGAACTGTTTTGGATGAACTAACTGGCAGATAAGCTGTATCTGCTTCAATAAGGCACTTCACTTATAATTATCAGACCTCATTTTACTGTGAGCTATTATTTCATACACTATTTCGTATAATACAGTATATTACAGTTTTTTCCGGTGGGAAAGGGTTGTCATTGCACATCGGTGGCTTTTACAAGCGCAATTATATGACAGTACAATTATATGAAATGAAATGTTCTTGGGGGATTACCCCTTAACTCCTCAGTGGTAGTTCTATTACTCTCATCATGCTGGGGTTCACCAACCCTAACGCCGGGGATTATGTACTTCACACTAAATTGCGTTTATTACAAAAGCAAGAAAACAATCATTAAGTGGCGCCATCTCGCGCATTAAATGAAATTTAAACCAAATTCATGGGAGAGATTAATCGAAGATGAAACACGGGAGGGAAAAAAAGCCGTATCCCCATTTTGGGAGCAGCATAATGATTGAAATAATCCATACATTAAGTATGTCATGTTTCTCTCTTGCAGATATGTATTTTATATATTGCCATATTAGGCTAGTAATGCTAGAAGTAGGGGGGGGGAAGAGAGACGGCTTTTCAGAAGCCGTCTCTCTTCCCCCCTTACTTCTTTTCAGAAGACAGATTTCTACTTTTTCTCTTAAACATTACTTATCATAAATTATTCATATTGGAAAATATAACCGTGATTACTGCCAATATAATAATAAAATATTAGCTTCATTAAAAAATATTGATATCGACTTAATAAATAATTATTAGTATTAGCAATGGCCCCATGGTGCAAGGAAGCCTTATAATAAATAAATAAAATAAAATAATAATAAAAAGAAATTTTAAAAATAATAATTAATACGGGAAAAGGAAATAGACAATGCATTTCCCTCCTCCAGTAGGTAATTATCCAGCTGACCTTTGAATTTCCCCAAACTGTCAGCCTCTACCACCCATGTAGGTAACTTATTCAAGTAATTTATAACTCGCTGGCTAAAATAAAACTTCCTACAATCCAGTCTAAACATTCCCCCCGTAATTTTAAATTATGACCCCTTGTTTTAGAATCATTTATAACTGCGAAAATTTCATCCTCATTCATTTTACTTATGCCTCTCAGAGATTTAAACACCAAAAAACTTAAAACAGAGTTTTCAGGCTGTGTAACCCACATATTCAAAGTCTTTCCTCATATGGATGCCCTTTTGCTGATCTCACCAGGCAAGTTAGCCATCTTTGAACCCTTTCAAGAAGTTCAATGTCTTTCTTTAGGTGTGGTCTCACAGGGCCACCGCAACTGAGTAGGTGAGGTAAGTGTTGCTTACGGGCAGTTCAAGAGGGCGGTGCAATTTTTTTCGATATTGTTTTCTGATTGGTTAACGTTTATCAGTATTTAACATTTAGGGTGGCAAATTTTATTTTGCTTACTGGCAGCACATAGGAATGTAGCGCTACTGGGTCTCCATACTTGAACACAATATTCCAAGTGTAATTATGCAACTTACAAGACTACAGTCATTCAGTACAATGATAAAAATTACAAAAATATTCCAAAATAGTTGCAAGCATTGAAGCATCTGTTTCTCTGATCATTAAATTTCTTTAATTAAAGGTCCTTCTTCACTGCAAATTAAGATTGTCACATCTAAAAATCCAAAAACTCCCTGAAGTGGGAGTTACTCAAAGAGGTAACTACCATTAGGGGTAAAGGGAAGGGGTATTGCTTTCGTAAAGGCGACTACAATGGACTGAGACAGTATTTAAATTCTATACAGTGGGATCAACTGATGATATTGCCAACAGCAAATTCAAAATGGGAAGCATTCAAAGAACTTATCGTGGAAGCTACTAGGCTTTACATACCAACTAAGAAATATTGTTCAAGGTTTAGGCCTAAATGGTTGTCAGATGAACTAATGAGGCATATGGCAAAGAAGAAAAATGCATGGGATACATACAAATTAACACGTGACACGGACGCCTATGATAGATACAAGTTGATCTGTAACCAAGTTACAAAGGAGGTTAGGCAGGCGAAGGCAGATTACGAGAGATCCTTGGCAAGGGATGCGAAGAAAAACAGCAAAGAGTTCTTTACTTATGTAAACTCTAGAAGGAAGGGGATGAATCAGATTGGTCCACTTGAGATCGATGGGTCAACTGTTGATGACCCTGCTCGGGTAGCTAACAAACTAAATGAATATTTTGCATCGACATTCACACATGAGGAGTTATTCAGCGAGGGGAATGCCAGAGGTGTATTCAATTCTAGCAGTAAGCTAGAGAATCTTGTAATAACTGAGAGCAAAGTGGAGGAGAAATTGTTGAAGATAAACACAAGAAAGGCACCTGGGGTGGATGGGATCTATCCAGTTATATTAAAGGAGGCAGCAAAGGAGGTAAGCAAACCCTTAGCCATAATTATGAGAGCTTCCTTGGACTCAGGGGAGGTACCCATTGACTGGAGATGTGCAAATGTGACCCCAATTCACAAAGGGGGATCAAAGGCTGACACAAGTAATTATAGACCTGTGAGTTTAACTTCTGTTCCCGGAAAACTAATGGAGGCACTGGTGAAAGAAGCACTGCAGGATCATCTAGACAAGACTTCAGTTATAGCTAGGACACAGCATGGTTTTGTTAAGGGGAAGTCTTGCCTGACCAATTTGATTGGATACTATGATGCAGTCACAAAAGAACTGGATGCAGGGAATAACTTTGATATTATATACTTGGATCTTAGAAAGGCTTTTGATACTGTTGCACATGGAAGACTGCTGCACAAATTGGAGCAGTGTGGCATTGGAGGCAAGTTGCTGCTATGGATAAAGGGGTGGTTGAGGGGGAGAAGACAGAGAGTGGTAATCAATGGACACTGCTCATCGTGGACTAATGTTATTAGTGGAGTCCCTCAGGGTTCAGTATTGGGGCCTTTATTGTTTTCTGTATTTATAAATGATATTGATGATGGTATATCAGGCTTAATGTCCAAGTTTGCAGACGATACGAAGGTTGGCAGGGTTGTCAAGGACACTACTGACACTATGCTGCTGCAACAGGATTTGGACAGGTTGAGCAGATGGGCTTCGAGGTGGCAAATGAAGTTTAACATTGACAAATGTAAAGTACTACATATGGGAAACAGCAACCCCAGAGCAGCGTATCAACTCTGTGGTACTACACTGACAGTGGTAGAGAATGAAAGGGACCTGGGGGTGGTGGTGCAGGCAGATATGAAGTTCTCTGAGCAGTGCAGACGAGCTGCAAGAGTAGCTCATGGTGTATTGTCAATGATATATAGGAATTTTTCTAGCAGGGATAAGGAGGTGATTATTCCCTTGTATAAGGCAATGGTCAGGCCACACCTAGAGTACTGTATACAGGCCTGGAGGCCTCATTTCAGGAAGGATGTAGAGCTGCTGGAACGAGTACAGAGAAGGGCAACTAGATTGGTGAATGGGACAAAGGGGTTCTCTTACGAAGAAAGGCTTAAGTTTTGCAAATTACAGTGTCTGGAAACTAGGCACCAGTGGGGTGATCTGATAGAGGTGTACAAAGCCTTGAATGGTTTGAGCATGCTCAATGCTGATGGGATTCTTCCTCTAGCTCAGAAAAATCACCTGAGAGGGCATAAATTCAAATTGAGGAAAGACAGATGTAGGATAGATGTGCGGAAATTTGCCTTTAGCCAGCGGGTGGTTGGTGGGTGGAACAGACTTCCATCCCTTGTCGTGGAAGTTGATAGCCTAAATAAGTTTAAGGCTCAGCTGGACAGGTATTTCGAATGAACAGAGGGGTGAAGTGGAAGTGGTTATTTTTATTTATTTATGTTACTTTTTTTTTTTTTTTTGGCTGATGCTGCATAAGCTTGCTTTCTTGCATCAAATGCCTCTACTAATGCTAATGCTAATGCTAAAAAGGAGGATAATTTTTTCAGAATGAAATATAGATTTTGCTTATGTAAAATAAAATTATAGTCTGTGACAGCAAAATCCTTTGCTTGCACCTTCACACTGGGATGTTAGTACTCCTGGGTATAACCCCCACGTGCTAGCTATATTATGCAAACTTGATACTTCAATAGTGTCTACACCAGGGATTAGGCAAAAATTGGTTTTTGGGGGACAAAAAAATCATGGGTATTACAATGGTTTGTGGTCATCCAAAGTTCAACCCTACCCGATGACATATTATTCCCTAATATTTAATTTCTCTCACTGGGTTTTCTTTTCCCTTGAGACAACTGATTTTTAACATATAGGTATATTATATTAGGAGTGAGTGAGAAATTTTGATAAAAGGGAGATAGTGGGTGTGATTTAATCCAACAACCTTTGCTTTTCATAGGCATTAAATGCCTAAGTGCTTTCAGAGGTAATTCTCTGCAATTCTTGGCATTTGTGCCTTTCTGATAGATTTCATTGGTAGCATGATGGGCATGGTTTATTTATTTATTCTTTTGTTTCATTGGTCAATATATGAGGCTTGGATGGGATGAGGAAATGTTCCAGTCTATTGTTTCTACTTTGTAAGTGACAAGTAGTATTGATTTATTGTTTCCTTGTGGGAGTTGTTTATTTTTGATCCACAGTGCTTTTGTGAGTGACATGGGCTATGAGAGTTAAATAAAAAATTTGTCTTATGTGTAATAGTTCCTTTTCAAATGGGCTATGAAACCATCAATACTTTTAGATCACTTAAAAAGGAAACATCCTGATAAAGTTGGTAAACATATTGAATATTTTAAAAATTTAAAACAGAATTTTGAGCAATGTAACACTCTTACTTCCTTATTTAAGAAGAATACACAAACAAATGATGATAGAATGATTGAGTCTTATGAAATTGCAAAAATCTTTGCAAAACACTGGTAGTGCTCATACAGTTGCTGAGACTGTGATACGACGGCATTAGAGACTAATTTCAACAGTGATGCGTGAAAATCCTTCCAGTATTTTAAAAGCATTGCCATTGAAGAGCAGCTAATTGCTCTTCAATTAGCTGCTCTAAAAACACTAAAAACAAGAAAATTTTCTATTCAGATTGATGAATCCACAGTTACTGACAGTAAGGCCCTTCTAATGGCATATGTTCGTTATTTCGATGATGACTGTAAATTGCAAGAAGAGATGTTTGTAAAATCTATAGAAACTGACTGTACTAGAGCGTCCACTTTTGCTGCTGTAAAAACATGGCTTGGTGAAAGACAAGTACCATTGGAAAATTTGGTATCCTGTGCCACTGATGGTGCTACCTCCATAGTTGGAAGACAAAGGTTTCATAGCCCACCTAAAAGAAGTATGTCGAAGTTCCTGCAATACACCACATTGTGCACCGAATCATCTGGTTGCAAAAAATATTAGTCCAGTTTTTTGTCAATCTCTCAGTATAGTTATTAAAACTATCAATAAAATAGTCAGATAACAAATATGATTACTTTTCAGAAAATTGTGTTGATAATGAAGTACAGTATGCGAGGCTTCTTTTATGTACAGAAGTCAAATGGCTTTCTAAAGGAAACTGTCTAACAAGATTTGTAAACCTTTTTGACAAGATAATTTGTTTTTTAGAAAGCGAAGGAGACACTGGTTTTGCAAACACAAAAACAACATATACTATATGGCTTGGATTTTTTAAAAACTTAATGAAGTATCACTTCAATTTAAAGGGGAAATTAATTACGGTGATAGACTGCAAGCGCATATTAAAAGCTTTCACAGTGATCACGGTGTGCTGATGTGAGATTTACTTAAAGATGTAAATACCATCAGGGGTAAAGGGTTTTTGTTATCGTAAAGGTGACTGCAGTGGTCTCAGACAGTTTTTAAATTCTACTATACAGTGGGATCAACTGATGATCTTTAAAACAGTGAATTCTAAATGGGAAGCTTTCAGGGAATTAATCTTGGAAGGCTTTTCATACCAACTAAGAAATACTGTTCAAGATTTAGACCTAAATGGATGTGAGATGAACTAATGAGGCTCGTGGCAGAGAAGAAAAATGTGTGGGAAGCATATAAATTATCAGGTGACACAGAAGCCAATGGCAGATATAAGTTAGTCTGTAATCAAGTCACAAAGGAGGTTAGGCAAGCAAAGGCTGATTACAATAAATCCTTGGCAAAGGATGCAAAGAAAAACAACAAAGACTTCTTTACTTATGTAAACTCTAGAAGGAAGGGGATGAATCAGATTGGTCAACTTGATGTTAGTGGTTCGACTGCTGATGATCCTGCTAAGATAGCTGACAAACTGAATGAGTGCATTCATAAATGAGGAATTCTGTAAGGAAGATTAGGACAGAAGTTTACTAAACTCTAACAGGGAGCTAAATTATTTTGTAATAACAGAGAGCAAAGCGGAGGAGAAATTGTTAAAGTCAAACATAAAAAAGGCACCTGGTGCAGATGGAATCTATCTAGTTATATCAAAGGAGGCAGAGAAGGAAGTTAGCAAACTGTTAGCCATAATTATGAGAGCATTCTTAGATTCAGAGGAGGTCCCCATGGACTAGAGATGTGCAAATGTAGCCCCAATTCACAAAGGTGGTTCAAATGGTGACACAAATAATTATACACCTGTTAGTTTGACTTCTGTTCCGGGGAAAATAATGAAGTCACTGATTAAAGAAGTGATGTAGGATCACATAGATAAGACCGCAGTAATAATTCAGACACAGCATGGTTTGTTAAGGGGAAGGCTTGCCTGACCATTTTGATTGGATACTACAATGTGGCACAAGGGAACTGGATGTTGTTGTTGTTGTTTAAGGGCTTTACGGTGCAAAGAACTGGATGTAAAAAATAATTTTGATATTTCATATACTTGGATTTCAGGAAAGCTTTTGATACTGTTGCACATGGAAAACAGCTTTACAAATTGGAGTGGTATGGCATTAAGGGCAAGTTGCTGAAGTAGATAAAGGGATGGTTGAGTGGGAGACAGCAGAGAGTTGCAACAAATGGATACTGCTCTATGTGGACTAATGTTATTAGTGGAGTCCCTGGGTTTGGTATTGGGCCCCATTGTTGTTTTGTGTATTTATCAATGATATCGATGAAGGTATATCAGGCTTAATGCCTAAGTTTGCAGATGATACAAAGGCTGGCAGGGTTGTTAATGACAGTAAAGACAGTATGCTACGGCAACAGGATCTAGAAAAGTTAGGCAGATGAGCTGAGAAGTGGCAACTACAGTTTAACATTCACAAATGCAAAGTACTGCATATGGGTAGCAGTAACCCAAGAGAAATGTACTAACTATGTGATACTACACTCAGGGTGGTGGAGAATGAAAAAGATCTGGGGGTAATTGTGCAGTCAAATATGAACTTCTCTGAGCAGTGCAGGCTGGCTACCAGAGACAAGGAGGTGATTATCCCTTTGTATAAGGCAATGGTCAGGCCTCTCCTTGAGTACTGCGTACAGGTCTGGAGGCCTCAGTTTAGGAAGGATGTAGATTTGCTTGAGCGTGTACAGAGAAGGGCAACAAGATTGGCGAGAGGAACAAGGGGTGCTCTTACCAAGAAAAGCTTAAGTTCTGCAAGTTGCAGGACTGGAGACTAGTCACCTGCAAGGTGATCTGATTGAGGTGTATAAGGCCTTGAATGGTTTGAGCAGGCTGAATGTTGACGGGATACTTCCGCTTGCTCAGATTAAGAACCTGAGGGGGCATAGATTCAAACTGAGGTTTGTTTGTTTATTGTTTGTTTATTTGGTTTTTAGGAGCATTAGCAACTAAGGCCATATTGCTCCGGGATATGCGGTGGTCATTCCCTGACCTTTCCGCATCCTCCGTATTTGGTGTTGACGGGCTCGAACCACGGTCTAATCAAGAAGCGTGTGCTACGCACTGCTGCTCCTTCCCACCTGGCTACGGAGGCGCCTATTCAAACTGAGGAAAGACAGTTGTAGAATAGATGTGCGGGTAGTTGATTGCTGGAACAGACTTCTATCTGTTGTTGTGGAAGTTCATAGCTTAAATAAATTTAAGGCTGAACTAGACAAACATATGGAGTGAATGGATGGGTGAAATGGCAAGAGTTTTTTTTTTTGGCTGATGCTATATAAGCTTGCTTTCTTGCATCATATGCCTCAACTATTGCTAATGCTAATATGCTATCTTTGATTGAAATACTTGAAATGAAAGCCACCTGTGTAAAGTTTAGAATGTATTTACTGTTAATAGAATCTACAAATCATGTTTTATTTCATGGATGTTCTCTCCTCTGCTTCAGTGATTGTCATCTTGCTGTTATATCATCAGACAAAACACCAAAGACCAAACTAACTTGGAGAAAACATTGATGAAATATCATTTGTAGACTGTTTAATGACAAATAAATTCTAAAAACTTTACACACATGAATTGCTTTCGATTAAATTATTTATATCAGAGAGTCAGTTTGTACAATTTTGACAGAATGCTTGGTCAAACAGAAGATCTGTGCCAGATTCATTGTATAAATACATC
Source organism: Mastigoproctus giganteus (assembly GCF_048544385.1). Classification (NCBI taxonomy): domain Eukaryota; kingdom Metazoa; phylum Arthropoda; class Arachnida; order Uropygi; family Thelyphonidae; genus Mastigoproctus; species Mastigoproctus giganteus. Next base: position 21,292,134 of record NC_143587.1, read on the forward strand.
TTTTGCTTCTGCATTATCATTAACCACCCAACCTCCAACACATGATGACAACTGGATCCACCTTTGCACAGACAAGCAGTGAACATCTTCAGAAAGTAAGTTATAATAAAATTACTAAAAGTGACAAAATCTACAGCAAGAAAAATTAAATACATCTCCTCTGTGGAAATTCACAAATGTTAAAGAAACTTTGTGAACTCCTGGGGTCCCTCATTAAACAGAAGTCCTCAGATAAGGATACACAGAAAAGTAGCAAAGAATTTATTTCTTATGTTTTCACTAGACGAAAAGGGATGAACACTGACCCACTAAATATGAATGCCATAATTGTTGACAATCCTGTTAAGTTTCCTCACAAACTAAAAAAATATTTTGACATACATTCATGTGTGAAGATGTTTTTAGGGACGAGAACACCAGAAGTACGCTATGACATAAACTGGCCATTGTCAATCCACTGAAGGATGCAAGCCTCCTCAACAATTCACGTTGAGGGAAATGAACCATAATCTGCCATGCTGGTCCAGTGCAGGTTGGGAAATCGACCGTATTTAGCAGTTAGGGGCTTGAATCCTGATCTGCTCAAAGAGTGTGCAATACTGCACTCCCACTCCTGACCACTCAGCTACGGAGGCAACTGGGAGCCATGTGATTTTGTTGTTACTAAGAATAAATTGAAAGAAAACCTGTTGAAGCTAAAAAGTAAATAATGCACCTGCAGCTGAAGGAATCTATCCAGTTATATAAAAACAAGCAGCAAAAGAGGTAAGCAAACCCTAGACCATAATTATGAGAGCATCCTTGGATTAAGGAGAAAGAAAGAAAGCCCCTGAATTCAAGTTCCATTAGATTGGGGTCTGCAAATGTGTCTCCTATTCACAAAGGCAGATCAAAAGACAAAATGAACAATTATAGATCTGTAAGCTTGATTTCTGTTCCAGAGGAAATAATGGAGTCTTTTGTAAAAGAAGTATTACAGGATTATATGGAAATCACACCATGGGTTTAATAAAGGAGCATCCAGCCTGATCAGCTACCATGATGAAGTAAGAAAGAAATGGATGCAAACAATAATTCTGACATCATATATTTAGATTTCAGTCAAGTTTCTAACACTATTCCACATGAAAGACTGCTGTACAAATTGGGTGGCAGAAGACTGAGGGCAGTTATAAATGGGCACTGCTCTTCTTGAACTAATGTTATTGGTAAAGTCCCTCAGAGTTCAGCACTAGGATACAACAGTTGGCATGGAGGATAATGATAGGATTCAAGGCATACTACTGCAGCAAGACCTAAACAAAATTAGGCAGATGGACTGAGAAGTGCATATGAGCATCAGTAATCCCAGAATAACATACCAATTAGGTAAACCACACTCAAGGTAGTGGAGAATGAAAGAGACCCAGAGGTAAATATATAGTCCATATGAAGTTCTCAGAGCAGTGTGAACAAGCTATTAGAATAGCTCACGAGGCTTTGACAACGATATACAGAACTTTTTCAGCAGAAACAAGGAGGTGATTGTGTAAGGTAAGGGTTAGGCCACATATTGAGTACTACATACAGGTCTGAAAGCCTCATTTTAAGAGGATGTGGATCTCCTGGAATGAGTACTGAAAAGAGCAACCAGATTAATCAAGAATGTGCCCCTGCCACAAAAAACTTCAGTTTTGCAAACTGCAGTGCTTGAAAACTCGGGACTCACAAGGGGACCTGATTGAAATGTTAAAGTTTTAAATGGATTGAGTACACTTAATGATGATGGTATTCTAGAATTCAAAATAAGAAAACGAAATGTTTCCTTATTATTTATTTTTAATATTACCATTCAAAATGCCGTAGTTTTTTTGGTGTTGTTTTTTAATACAAGCAGCCATAGCTCCATAAATATTCAGAATTTTACATATGTCTATATGACTTTCTCTTCTTATTTTGGACCACAGAATATATATGCCAGAAGTTCTTGAACATTTTAAACACTATATTGAATAGAACTTAAAATAAAGAGAAAAATAAATCAAAGTAATCAATGAATATAAATGATGCCAAACTGCATTGTGGAACAAAAATAGATATAAATATATATATATATATATATATTATATATATATATTTATAATAATTATATATATATATATATATATATATATATATATATATATTTATAATAATTATATATATATATATATATATATATATATATACACAACTTTTGATTGAGAAGATGAGAATAGGAAATGTTATTAATTTACTTATATATTCATTATGTCATTGGGTTCCTTGTTTGTTTGTTATTTGGTTTTTAGGAGCATTAGCAACTAAGGCCATATTGCTCCGGGGATATGCAGTGGTCATTCCCTGACCTTTCCACATCCTCCAGATTTGGTGGTCATGGGCTCGAACCCCGGTCTAACCAAGAAGCGTGTGCTACGCACTGCTGCTCCTACCCACCTGGCTACGGAGGTGCCATTGGGATCCTTCTGCTAAAATATGCAGTGTCTCTAGTCCATAAACTATATCACTATATTTTAATATTTGTCTTTGACTTCTTATAAATACTATATATATATATATATATAAAATTAAGTTTGAATTCAGTGCAATATGATAGAAAAATGCATACAGATGGAATAGTGGGGAACACAAGGTGCCAGAACTAACAGAAGGAGGAAAGTAAGAAAAAGAATGTGAAGAACGTTAAAGATGTGTTTAATTATCTGAAATTAGAAGCTGAATCAAAGAGCCAATTAAAAGGAGAGAAGCTATAAGGGAAAAATAAAAATAATGATTAATAAATTCATTAAATAATTTGGAAAGAGAAATTTTTTTTTTGTTAGTTGTTGGCGCATCGGCTTCTGTGGCCATAATGCACCTCCTAAAGTGTTTGTATTTTACTCTGATCCAAGCCTGAGGCAGGATTCGAACCCGTGACCTTTGGGTTGCCACACAGGCACTTTACCCACCTGGCTAGCCTGGTCGGCAGAAAGAGAAATAGCGAGCATCAAATTGAAGGTGGGAAAATAATATAATGAAATAAAAGATTAAGGGAAAGAAAAAGTTTGATGCAAGCTATAGAGGGTTGGTATATAAATCAGGTATTTCATCAGGGGACTACACCTGATTATATCCATAAGCAAGGTGGCCCCAACAGTGTTTATAATTAAATTAAAGTAATTAAAAAATAATGAAATATGTAGTAGAAGAAGGTGACATGAATAAATAATTCAGTAAAAACATAGTTTTGCAAGTCAAAAAGGAAACGTAAATTTGCATGCCAAAAAGAAGAAATGCAAAGTTCTTTACGATTCCATCTGTATGCAATATCTATTTTTCTATCATATTGCACTGAATTCAGACTTCATTATATAATTTTTTATCCTTTGATGCAGCCTTATGATAGAAAAATGCATACAGATCGAACAGTAGAGAACACAAAGTGCCAGAACTAATAAAAGGAGGAAAGTAAGTAAAAGAAAAGAATAAGGTGAAAAAGGAAATGAATGTGAAAGAACCTATATATATATATATATATATATATATATATATATATATATATAATTCAATATACTAATTCTGTTGGTCTAATTTTAATGAAATTTGGGATGGTTTGACAAATCTTTCCAAAAAGGCCCAAATATAAGATTTCATGATATTCTGTGCAGTGAGAGTTGAATTGTTACATGCAGACAGATTAGACATGGTGAAGATAAATAGGTGCATTATTCGTATATGCTAAAATGCTCAAAAATTATAGCAAAATGTGTTTAACATGCTTAATACAATAAACAAATGCAAGATCATCCTTGTTATTATTATTAATAGTAATAGCAAGGAAGGAAGCTTATACAGCATCATCCCAAAAAAAAAAAAAAAAAAACTACCCACCTCATTTGTCCATTCCCTTTAATAATACATCTAATTCTTCCTTAAATTTATTGAAACTACCCACCAACACCTGATAAATAATACAGCATGTTCCAACAATCAATTACTTTCTAGCTGAATGCAAATTTTTACACATCTATCCTGCAGCCATCATTTTTCAATTTAAGTTTATCCCTTTGAGTGCACTATCTGAGCAAGACTGAAATTACCATCAACAAGTTTAATCAATCCATTTAAAGCCTTAAACAATCAATCAGGTCTCCTTTCAAATTTCCAAGCACTGCAATTTGCAGAAACAAAGTCTTTCATGGTAAGAGTGCCCTTTTGTGTTCGACTAATCCACTTTTGTTCTTCTCTGTACCCATTCAAAGAGATCCACATCTTTCTTAAAATGAGGCTTCTGGCCTGTA